>NC_034430.1:2142446-2186179 GCF_002078875.1 Numida meleagris | reverse complement strand
CGTTCAAAGGTCCAATAAAAGCAGCCAACACGTATAAAAGCCGCCGTTAAGTCCTTCACTTAACAGAGGGAAACAACGCCTCAGTACGCTTACCAGGAATTAACTTTTTATCCTTAAGACAGGTCTAACACTTCCCCCCCACCCCCCATAACCCACTCAGCCCTACACCAGGCAGACTGCTGGTTGCAAAGGGCAGGGAGCACCACGCTTACTGGTACCAGTACACACTGATCACGCCAGCTCCAAGCTGACAAGGAAAGGAGCACAAGCTCCAAGCATATTCCCAAGGGGGTGGGCAACCCAACCACACAGAGCCCCGAAATCTTACAGGTTTCATCGGGCCTTCTTCAGCACCAGAGAGCAACCCAGCAGCAGCCAGAGAAAATAACCACACAGCAGCGTTTCGAAGTCATTTATTTGTCAGGCACCGACGCAGATCTCAGAACACTCACAGAGGAAATTCAGACCTCCCCGGTGGACACGCAGCTCCTGCCATGCCCAGCTTCCACACCGCGCTCCCACCGCAGCCCTCCTCCCCAGCACGGCCCTTCCTCAGCAGCTGGCTCTGCTTCTTGGCCTCCTTCTCAGCTGGAACACCAGGCGGTGTTGCTCAAACACGTGCTCATCCCAGCCGGCACAGAGGCACCCACCGAGCCCAGCGGCTCCCGCACGCTCCCCTCACGCAAGGCTCAGCCCCCGCGCTGTTGTGCCACACAAACCCTGGGTGCAACCAGGCACACCTCTGCGTCAGCACTGCTCGGCAGGCCGGAGCGAGCAAGGAGCAGCAGGAAGCACATGGTCTCAGGCACCGCCCAGCACAGCCCCTTCCTTCCAGACCGCTCCGAGCTCCGCAGACGGGCCTGGATCACGCACCCGGGGTTGGATCACGCACCCGGGATGCATTCACCTTTTTCGCCACCACCTCCGCTCACGACACTGTGCTCAGCGCGTACTCACCGTCACTGACCACACAGACTCGGCTGCTGACATTCAGCGACAAGTCTTCAGCGTCTGCAACAACAGAAGCGTCAAGAAAACTTAATTACTTAAATCATGCATGGATTTTACTACTTCCCGCGTGGCAGACAACGTAGAATTCGTTCTGCTATTCCATTAGACACGTGCTCCCAGTGCATGCCTACCATTCCCTCCCCAGCCCCAGATCTCCAGCACCTGCAGCAGCCCCACACCGTGCAGAGAACAGAGCGCCCCGGGGCTGACCCGCAGCCGGCTCTGGGTGACCGCACACGGGCTGTCCTTGTTCCTACCCGCACAGCTGGTGCGATGGCAGACCCCCCTCCTCCCCCCCACGGCCGCTCGGTACGGATTTGTTTCCTGCATGGTTTATCTCCTCTGTCACTGCCCGAGGGCTCAGAGAAGCAGTAGGAATATGCAGGCTGCGAGCGCGAGGCCCAGCTTGTTCTCCAACGATGTGGAAGGGGAATATACGTCTCGGGCCCGAAGGCCTACGCTCCCGTGCGCCACACGGACAGAGCCGAGAGAGAGCTACTTCTCCGGGTGTCCTCGTTGGGTCGCGGCTGTGCCCCCCCGCCCCGTGGCCCCGTTTCCCCCAGGACCGGCGGAGCGCGGCGCTACTCACAGCGGCAGCGGGCGGGGCCGGGCCGCGGGGCACCACGACCGGGCTGGAGGAGCGGTGATGAGGGGCGGCGAGGCCCAGAGCGCGGCCCCCTCCCAGCCCTCATAGCCACCATAGCACAAGCAGATAGAAAAAGGGAGAGCGAAAACAGACAACAGCAAGGCCGCGCCCAACCGCCCAACCCCCACTGACCTGACAACGCCGCCGCTCATCGGCAGAAGAGAACGAGCGCGGCGCCGCGGCGCTATTTATAGAGCGGGAGGGGGGCGTGGCCTGATCGCGCAGGCGCAGTGAGCGGAACGCAGCGGGCCGTGTGCAGAGCGCGGGCATTGGCGGCGCAGCGGAAGGAAGTAGGCGGGTGCGCGTGCGCGTGCGCAGTGGGAAGGCGGGAACGGAGGGCGCCTCTGTGAGGGGCGGTGGGTGCGCCCCGTGAGGCAGCCCCTCCCCCACAAAGATAGGCGTTAGAAACGCAACCAAGGCAGCGGTTTAAAAAAAAAAAAAAGAAAGAAAAAAAATCCTAAAATACTTTTATTCAATAATTAAAATCTGTTGAGGAGACAGATATACAACGCAATGATTTAAGTCTACAGCCGTACTGTACACGGGGAAGCTGTGAGGGCCGCGCACCCTCCTGCAGGCGTTGGCACAGCCGGGCCCAGCCCTGCCCGGCTCCGGGCGGCCCAGAACGGGCTGAACAAGGCCGGGCCTTTCCATTCCCACACCCCTGTAGTCCTGTGATACTCCCTTCATGCTCAGTGGCATCCCACGTGTGGGTTCGTTTTGTGCATGATACAGCGGTGGCCCAGACCGGATTTGAATATAAACCCAACGTTCCGGACGAACCAATATGAGATTCTCAGAAGAGAAAGAATGTCTATTTTAAGGTCACTTTTTCAACCTCTTCTCCCACCCACCCCGCCCTCCCCCTTCCACCCACACAGTGAAATCATCAAGTTTCCAGTAGGTTTTGCTGTAAAAATGAGAAAAGGCAAGTTTCACCCTGATTTGCAGAGTAAAAAAAAAAAACATCTGAGAGGAAGCCACAATAAAAAGACTGCTATCACAGCTTCCCCAAATTAAAAAATTCTTAAAAGGCAACAGTCATTTCCCGGTTCTGTAATGTGTTAAGTGAGCATAGTTATCTCAAGACAAGATCCATGAGCATCACAGCGAGCGTGAGAGAGTGGGGAGGGAATGTTTTATACATTTGTGTTTTCTTTTTGCTTATTTTTTGTAGGTTTTTTTGTGTTTTTTACAAAAAGAAAAGAAAAAAAAAAGACGCAGCATGTTAATATCTATACAATTCCCTTCCAGGACAACAAACCGTTGGTCAGTAGTGATTCAGGACATGAAAGATAACGACGGACGCAAGCAAAGCCAAAAAAATGACGAGTCACATGTCAGTTGTCTGCCAGGACAGCGTCCGCACGGGGCTCTGTACACAGCAAATATACACACGTGCCTCCTAGCACATCCGCCTTCCATTCCTCAGCTCTCCAGCAACCAGAGCTGCCAGCTGGTTTTTTCTCCTCTCGGTAAGGAGGAGGAAACAAAGGGGTTGCTCCCAAAAGGAGTATGTACAGCTGAGAACTGGGCCTGGCACCACGGGGAGGGAGCTGGGGAAGGAACCGTTTGCTTGCATGTGCACGGTGTGGCAGAGATGCTGGCGCCGGAGGAGAGGCGTATTGCTGAGCTGTGCGAGGTATAGTGTTCAGTTCCAGCCTGATGGCACTCGAGACGTGTTTGTTCCAGTGAAATGCTACATTCAGACAGGATCCCCCTTCCCTGGCTGAAAGCCCTTTTTTTGGAGACGTTTTGAAGGCAAATCTTGGAAGAGTTGAGGTTCTGCCCTCGCTGTATTGCCCAGGAGAGGGATGCAGAGAACTTCCAGTCCTCTTGGGTCTCTTGCTCCCTCTTGGAAGATTATGGTCGGTGGTACCTAAAAGCCAAGTGAAAAAGCCAAGTGTCATCCTTGGAACTTGGGTTAAGCAGTTACTGAAGCATTACAGATTGCTAAAAAGAATAAACTCAGTTATCTCTGAACTTTCAGCCCTCAGTGAGGCTGTTAACACCCAAAGGTTCCATCTCTCTTAGAACGCTCTTGTGCTCTGAAAACACTCATCTTAGCCACACAGCTCAGCCATGGGGGGCCACGATGCACAGATTACTTCAGAGTAATTAATCAGAGCTGTCTACCAAGGTGCTCTGTGGCTGCGGTACTGCTGCACGTCTCTAATGCAAGCGCACTCCAGCTGCACGGTCACACTGATACCCAGCAGTAAATTCAGAACCTTCAGCAATTAATTCCAAATCATCAGCAAAGTGACCTTCTGTCTAGGGAATATTGTTTTTCCTCAACAAGCAGGACATATGGAGCCTAAAAGCAGAGTCTTAACATTCCATGAGCCTTGAGGAGGTACACTGCACCCTGCTAGGGTTGATACAATAGGCACCATAACGGTATGTGCTCACTCACCGTGTGAACTGCTTGCTCTCCTCATGGACTTCCATTTCACAGCTCTTAAACTCATTTAGCTCCTTCCGGATGGCAGCCTGCATGAAAAGAGAGAGAGCTGCTATCTCCTGCTAGGGCATACCGCCCTCTATCCCCCATTTTAAGTGAGCTTCAGACATGGGAAGAAGGCGCTGTGGCTCCAGCGTTCCTGCTCTGGGCTGATCTGTATGGTCTTTTGGGGGTAAAGTGAAGAGTAAGAGCAGTTTTTAAGAGTCCTTCAGCATCTTTTGGTAGAGGAAAAAGCTCAGATCGCAGCAGCCACCCCACCTTTCGCAGTCACTTCACACCAGGCTGTTTAACCTGCCCCACCTCTTCTGCACCCAGGGCCGGGCAGCCCCCACAAGTGGCCAGGGAAGGTGAGAACAGGCATCTTCCCTGCCAGCTTGCCTAAGCCTGCTTCAGCCTGTGAGGAACCGCACTCCTCCAATCAACACCCTGTACCTTGCATCCTCTTGTATCACTCAGAAGCCACTACAGGGCAGACGTGCGGGCTCCGTGTCCCCTCGGAGGGGATAGGAAGCAGGACTGTGTCCAGCACACGAGGGCAAAAGTGCACTGCTGCTGCTGGGTGGGGTGCCAGAGGTGGGAAGAACAGAGCAATTCACCTTGGCTCTCACTCTTTTGTTTGGGACGCCTGATCTAACTCCCTGCCCCTCCCTGGGGCCATGGCACTCCCTGTTACCTTGTCAGCAGGCGTAAGCTTTGTCCATGGCTTATCTGCTCGCCGGTCGTAGTCTTGAGCATCTGTTACTTCCACATACTCGTTAAACCTCAGGATCTTCCTGGCCTGCAGCTCTGCCACCGTAGGCCTTTGGCTGAGCTGAACACAAGAATGAAAACAGTTTGTGCCTTGTCCCCAGAGCAGCTCAGGACCAGCCACTCCACACAGAACAAAGAGCAGTTCCCTCGCTGGTCCTGAACCACAGATACCGAGCTCCTGCTCGCTGTGACGCCGGCATTCACACCCACAGGCCCCTGGGAAGCTTTTCCCCAGCAATGTGTAACAACAGCGTGTAACTTGGGCACCATAGCTAAAAGCAGCTGTTGCTCTGCACAGCTTCTCTCGAGCTGTTGTTACTTTGGAAATGGATTTCGAGGAGCCTGATGTGAACATCGCGGCCACTGAGGTATGGTTCTAGCAGGCAGGCCTGCATCCCTTTCAAGTGCCAAATTTTCAGGTGCCAAATTTAGTCCTCATCGAGCTTGTTACACTTGATGCCAGCTCAAATCTGTCAGCGCCAAACCCGACTGCAGTGCCAAGAGCTCGCCGCTGCTGACAGTCCGCATTCCAAAGTCACCGCGGTCAGAGGGCACTGGGGACAATTACACAACAGCCCCGTGACTTCACCCACAGCCAGGCACCTCCAAAGGGCTCGTGGCCACCACCATCCCCGACAGCTCTGCCAGATGGCAGTCGCAGCACGAGAGCCAGCAGTACCTTTCTGGTGAGCCTGCGTTTGATCTCTCGCTTCTCAGCTTGACGGTCAGCTTCATTTTTCGCTGCCAAGGGGAAGAAAAAAACAAAGCAAAACAAAACACATTTTTTTTTTTTTTCCTGTAAGAATCACGGGCTTTGAAAAGTGTCAATCCCCTTCCTCGCAAGCAGACCACTGAATAACAGCGGTCTCGTGGGCCTTAATGCAGCGTGAATGAGTCATTCTCTCCAGCTCTCTGTATGTTTAAGATTAATGGCCATACCCTCAAAACCGCTTTGCAGATTACTCCTCCCCAAAGCTATTATAGTAATAGTTCTGAAGAGAAAAGCAGCGCAGATAAATATTTAAAACTTCCTGAACTGACATTTCCCTTTCCCCAATGTGTTTATTTAAAACGTTTGCAGAACAAGGTATGGCCAAAAGAAACAGCATTCACTGAACAATGAGCTTTTTGGATCCTACAGGACAATGCTGTAATGTCTGGGCCACAAAGAGAAGTCCAGTCCAAACAAAAACCTTTAAGAGTCTTTGCTGTGCCGCTTCAGAGCAGAGCCTTAACCAACTCGCACACCTTTCCCTGAGGTAGCAGGCAGGGGATGGGCAGCCCTTCCGTCGTGTGATGCTTTGAACTGCATTGCGTGCTGCCCCTGCCACGCTCTGATTCTTACCCAGAGTCAGTTTCTGATGGTAACACAGAACTGGTAAAAATCAGCAGAACTGCTTTACTGCAGCAGCGTAACCAAAGCACAGAGCTCCGTCGCCGTGTTTCAAGCAGACTCCCCGTACACTTGGACTAAAATGTTTGATGAAAAACAAGGCAGCTTTTCTTTTACTACTTAGAGCCACTAGAGAAGCATCACTCACGTTGAAGTATGTTCCTCTGCTCCAGTTCTTCTGCTGTGGGCCTCTGACTCAGTCGCCTACAGAAAAGCACGACAAGTGCACAGTGTGTTATCTGGACATCCATCAGTAGGGGATGAAGAACACCACTGCTTTGTGCTGTTTGAGCGCACTGGAAAACTTCCTCAGCACTCACTCTCCAGCAGACACCACTGCTGTTCTGCTTTGGGCTCTCTTCCCCTCTGCTCCAACAGCAGCTCACCCCCAAGCCCAAGCCAGGAAGGCACTGCGGTTTCTCAGAAGCTCAGGGACAACTTCTCAGCGCAGACAAGCAGACAGAGATTGGAATATCAACCGGCTGAGCATCAGCACGCAGCCTGCAGCTGTTCACACCTTTATATGCCAACCATATCTGACAGCGGTAACGTTTCTGTAGTCCTTGAGATTCTCCCCTCCCAATGCATTTAACATCTGTAAACAGCCCAGTTAGGAGACATTGCTCAACTGCTCGACTCCAGGAGAAACTTCCAGCCTTGGAAACTGAGGGGAAAGGCAACGCTGAGCCTGCAGCCCTGATCTAGAAGCACTGCCCAACCCCCTGCCATGCTCCAGCAGAGGCTGCTTAGACAAGCAGCAGCTTGTGCCCACGGTTCAGACACATCACCCTCCTCCATCCCTCGTACCTGATCAGCGTCGTCCCGATCTGGTGCCGAATTTCATTCCACTCCTCTTTGCTTTTCCGAGGGAAGACAATCTTTTCTTCCTGCACCGTAGTGGCATTCCCCAGCTTTATAGCTAGCGTGTCTTTCCTCTTCACTTTGTTAGCCAGCGTGCCTGTGGGGAGGAGAGCGATGGGATGCGACTGAAGAATGCAGTGCCTGAGTGCAGCGAAACGAGCCACTGGCAGTTGTGCTTCTCCAGCTCAGCACTACAGCTCCTGACGTGCTGGATCTGGTCACTACAGCAACAGCCCTGTGTGATGCCCCTCCACCTGAAGGGGTGGGACAGCACAGGCCACCTGCAGCTGGAGGGGGATTAGCAATCTGCAGCTGGAGGGGGAGCATCTTGTCAGATGAGCAGACAGGTTTGGCGGCCATAGCCTTTGAAAAGGTAGCGGAGAGGGCACGTGGTGCATCGTGAAACCAAGAGCCAGCTGCTTTGAAGCGCTGTGTGAACTGCTCTTTGATGCAGAGCTCAATGCAGCCAGGCACAAGCTCAGCAGAGAAAAAAAGGACAGCTGCAATGTCAAAGCCTTACTGTTATGGCTTTCATCTTCTTCCTCATCCTCCTCGTCATCTTTGTACAGGATGGGCCCCTCCGAGTCAGAGTCACTCATCCCTTCCTCCCCCTCCTGCTCCTCTGGCAGGACCTGGGGCACCAGCTTGGGGATGATGGTGATGGACGGCACGTCCCCAATATACACACGAGGGCCTGAATGCTGCTCCTCTTCCTGGTCCTCCTCTTCCTCTTCCTCATCGTCTGGACTAACGAGAAGCACATTATTACATCTCTTAGCACACCCTGCAGTTAATTCCCTGTTGGCTCCACTCAGTCCACAGAGGTGGGGAAGCCAGGAACCTGAGCAGGAGGAGCAGCCCCAGCCTTGTGATCCCACACCATCCCCTCTCCCCAGAGCACAGAGAAAAGGCCAGGGACAGGTTCACTGCAGAAAAACAGCCCTGTCACTACCCAGCCCCAGGACTTCCGAGTCCATAACACAGGACAGTCCTTCTCCCACTTCTGTTTTGCAAAAGGAAAGACTAAGCAGGCCACAAATGGACGAAATCCAGGATCTTGTTTTGTCTTAGGGCAATTAAAGACAGGCCAGATTCCTGGCATCAGCCTACATTTGTACTCTGGAATACATTTCCCTTTGTGAGCGATGAAATTCCAGCACTGGGGTTAACTTCGTGAGAAGATGTATCAGGTTCTTAAGAGGCTGAAATGGATTCAGCCAACAGGCAAAATGGCTGCAAACAGCACCCAGCCCGGCACGCAGGCTCTCACCATCACAGCCCCGTGGCGAGAGCAGCGTGCCTTGCTGTGAACCGTCACCACGCACCGGACCTACTCACACTTTCAGCATCTCGATGGTGACCGGCAGGGACCTCGTCCTGCCCAGCGTGCCGTTGTCCTCCCCGAAGCCATCGTTCTCAAAGAGCAGCGAGTGAGCTCTGTGCGAGCCCTCGGCGGGGGGGGTGACGGGCAGGGGACTGGCCAGGGCCTGCTGGATCCGGATGTGCAGCGGGATTTGGGGCAGCCGGGGCAGCGCGGGAGGTTCGCCGAAGCCTTGCTCCGCCATCCGCTTCGACACCTCCAGGGACCTGAAGTCTTTGGGAGGAGGGGGGGTCTCTTTGGGCAGGTCCAGGGAGCGAGGGGCATCCGAGATAGGGGTGGAACTGGGCAGGGGCATGCGTGGAGGCTCCGGAGGGATGTGCGTGGGCAGCGGGGGGGACGGCGAGGGCGGTGGGTACGTGGGGGTCATGGGCATCGGTAGCAGCGTGGGGCGGCTCGCTGTCACTGTCCGGTCACCTGGGGGCTTGGAGGCGAGGGCTGCCTCCGGCGGGTTGGTAGGCACGAGGCCTCTCTTCGGTGGGAGAGGAGGGGAAGGCTTGGACAGGCCCGTGCCGCTGTTTATTGCTTGAGATAGTTCCGCTGAAAACAAAAGAAAAACACAAAAGGTGTTTGCCAGATTTCCTTCGCTAGCGTGGAATAAGCGCGGCAAAGAACTCAGAGCCTTGGACCGAGCAACCTCAGCTGCTTTGCCGCTAGAACGAGGTGCCAGAAATAAGCAGATTGCAAGCCGCTAGTTCGTCCTTCCTGCAGCAAAGGTGAGACTTGGGAGAGCAGCCAGAACCGAGCAGGCTGGGAGAGGTCTGGGCATCCTGCTGCTTCGGGGAGAACAGCAGCAACCCTCCAGTGACAGCAGATGGAGCTCGCCCCGATCCAGCTCTGCCTCAGCCAAGGTATGCAGGGCACTTTGTGGCTGTATTCAGATCTGAGATAACCATGGCACCCCAGACTCCGCTTGTGTTAACAGCTCCCTCGCACATTCAACGACTTTGGGGAATCTCACCCGAAGGCAAAAGTCAGCAGAACCGCAGGCAGCAAGGCGCTTTCCTCCTTTCCCTTCACCTGCCGGGCCCGGCCCAGGGGCACCTTGCCACCTGCAGGTGCTGGTCACAGAGCTGTGGTCCTAAGCAGGGGCTGGAGGAACCTGCAACCCCGGCACCACGAGAGGGTGCTGCGAGCGGGCAGCGCTGCGCCGAGATAAGGCCGCAGAGCCGCAGAGAGGTGCGCACATTTTTGGGATGTTTCGCATTTTTAGACTTTCCCCTTGTAGATTAAGAGTCAGATTGTGCGAAACACCGAGTGCCCTCAACTCCCGTCAGCCTCAGCCCTAGGATTTCAGGATCCCCTCAGCAGTGCCCAAAGCCTGGCGGGACCAGGCTCGAGTCACTCTTAGGAAAGGGCAGACAGATTTGGAAAGGGACCGAGAGGTTGGCAGAAGGAAGAGGAGATGGAGAAGGACCAGGTGCCACTCAAAGCGTCCCCTCTGTGAGATGAGCCCCCTACACAGCTGCTGCGCCAGCCCTGAGCTCGCTTTCAGCTCCTGCATCAGACACCAGAACTGCTCGTGGAACGAGCAGAACGAACGGCTTCACAAAGGAACAAACCCTGCCGGGGTTATAACGGCAGCAGGGCGAGAACTAAAGCATGCCCAGAGTCAGAGCGTGCATCAGAGCCCTGCAGAGAGCTCACAAAGCCAATTCCACTGCTGCTGTTTACCCACAGCAACACAACAAGGGCTGCACGGCAGTGACAGCATGCACGCTGCAGTTACAGCCCATCATGCAGGGAATGCACAGCCCTGCAGAGTGCTGCAAAGCTTCTCTGCGTCTGCGTTTGCACCCAGGTAACACTGCAGGGCCGGCTGCTCCCCTCCACGCCCTGCAGCTCCGTGTGCTGGACAGAGCTGGGGCTGAGCACGGGTTTGACAGGCTGCTGTCTTCAGCCACATTTTTTTGTAGCACAAGTACAAAATTAGCGCTGCAATTAGCGCTGGGGCATTTCAAATACCATCCCTGATGCGTGCAAGCAGCTTAAAGAAAACAAGAAAGTATTTCATCAAGCGCTCAGGCATGGTCAGGCTAATCAAGCTGGTCTGGCATACAGGAGTGTTTAATACCATACCGAGGTCGCTTGCAAAACCTGCTAGAGCAAGAAGCCCCAAACAGAACGGAGGGATGCAGCCTGTGCTCCAAGCAGCAGCCAGGGCTACTTCACACAATGTAAGCTCCCAGCACTGCCTCCCCCAACCACACCTGGGGAACGCCTCCAGTTTCTGTGATAACAATGCAGATGTGTCTCACTGATTGGCTCAGGAACCTCCCTCCTGACCTGCACTAGCTAACCCAGCCCGAGGGTCAGCAGGGCTGTGGCAGGCAGCAGGTTATCAAATGGAGGGAAGCTGCCTCATTTATCCCAGCCGTGCCGCACCTGTAAGGCCCATAACAATCCTGAACGCAGCAGCACCTCGCTCTGCTTTCAGAAGCTCTCCCCAAATCGCCTCCTTGGAAAGCTGAAGAATTAAATATCTCTGAGCGTGAAGATTCAGCTCAAATGACACGAGAGCATTCACCCGTGGGACAGGACACGGGACACGTGAGTAACACGGCAATGCCCGGTCACAGACCTTAGAGGAGGTGCCTGAGTGTAACCAGCAAAGTTTGAACCACCCCTGCCTGCACCTGACAGACCAGCCGAGCACACATTGTTCGGCGTGACGTGGATTATTTTCTTTTAATTGATGCTAAAAGCATCAGTTCCCACCAGCTACAGCCCGGCACAGCAAAAATCTCACAGGCCGTTCACCACTCCCAGCTGAATCCCAGCCTTGAGTGAAGCACCCACATTCAAAGAGAGTCGTAAAACGCCCTGTCCTTGCACCAGCCCCAAGGCAGGCAGGGATTCCCTCCTGCAGGTAACGCTGGAGGAGCACACGTGTGACAGATTGGATGGCTTATGGCAGGATGCTCCGGTAACGACAGGTGTGCCTGGGTTAAACCCTTCACAGTGCAGGCTGGGCTGCTTTTGGGAAAAACTGCCTGACATTCATGATAAATCACGCTCCACATCATGATAAAGCACATGGCCTCGCAAAAGGAAGAGATTCTCAGAGGGAGGGCTTGAGAACGCCCACTGCAGCAGCTTACGGAGGCACTTACCTATGACGGAGCTGCTGTTCCTGTTGGTGGGTTTGGGGGGGGGCACGGGAGGCTGCTTGGCAGGGGCTGTGCTGGCTGTACTCGTAGGAGCAGTAGTGTTGGCACCGGTGAGAACAGGGGGCAGAGTCCTGGGGGCCGGGGAAGGGGTGGCTGTGGAAATGACTGTCACTGCCACAGCGGGGGCCGAGCTGGAGGGGGCAGTTTTTGCAGCGCTGCTGGCAGGCGTGGGATCCTTTCCCTGCGGTTCGTTTGCCTCCTGGGAGGTGGACGGGGGCCTTTTGGGGGGAAGCAGAGGCTGTCGGGGAACGTGTGGCTCCTGAGGCGGCTCCGATTCCGAACCAGGGTGGCTGCTGGACGAACCTGCAAACGGAGAGGCTCTAAGGGAGCAGAAGGCTGCGAGGAGCTGATAAGAATCCGATGCGAATTCAAAGCCAGCACTGTGAGAATCCCATTCTGCACGCAGCCGGTTTCTTACCGTGTCTTTTCTTCGGTTCCTCAACCAGAACAGACTTCCGAAGGCTGGATGGCCTCGTGGTCTCCTCTTCCTGGCTGTGCTGGTTACCGACCCCGGGGCCACCGATGGGCACCGTGTGGCCGTTCTTCAGCGCAGACGGATTCACCTTGTCTGCTTCTTCACCATCTGCAAGGGGACGGGGGGGAGAGAGGCAAGCAGAAAACATTCAGAAAGCGCAATACGGAGGAGACACAGCTGAGCCGAGCTGTTATCGCTCCGCACCGATTTCTCCCTGGTTTCTGGAACAGCAGCTCTTCGGTTTGCCTTCTGCAGAGGAGAGCGCGGCAAGAGCAACCGGAGCTTGAGCTGAGAGCTCTTCATTTCATGAGCAGCAAGCAAAATCGTGCAGCCCTGTATCCCATCCAGCGGGGCCTTCTTCAGCAGCCTCTTCGTCTCCCATCTCATTTAGAAAGAGTGCTACCACATTTAAAAACCAATGGACTAGGAAGCTGCAATCACAGTTAACCTCCAGCAGCTTCCACACCAACTCAGCCCAGGAGTACTCACACATTCCCTGCTGCAACACAAAATCCAACGCTAGCCAAGCCACCTACTGCACATGAAACAACAGACGTTGACCGTGCCTTAATGTTTGCTGAAGCACCTGTACTTTCCTTATGATTCCAACCCTGAATTCGGCACAAAGATCACGTTTTGCTCTGTGCAGAACAACCCACACCCACCCTAATGGGGCAATGCCTGCTCTGACTGTTAGCTGCCTGGACTGGGGGTGTGGGTTAGTGGGGAAATACTGGTGGTGAGTGGCTGGGATGATCTTGGAGGTCCTTTCTGACCTCGGTGATTCTGTGATTCTGACTGCTCTCCTTCTCAAGAAAACTTGAGTAGAAAATCAGTTTGATTAAAGATCCTTGGCATTTTCAGCCTGCCATCCCTCAGACCATTCCTGTCCAGCGTTAAGAGCCTGCCAGGTGTCAGACCTGGCGTGTCCTGTTGCTCCAATTCTCACTCATTCCCTGGACCTCCTCTCCCTCCTCACACCAAGGTGCTATTGCAGAAGCTGAACGCAGAGCACCAAGCTGAAAGCTCTCCAGGTTTCCTTTTCTGCAGTAAAACAGAGTTGCTTCCTGCGAGGAGACAAGAGAGCGGCTGTGCCTGAAATGCAGGAAGCGCAGACGGCAGCAAGAGGGAGTTTCCTCCCCAGCCAGGACTGAAACTCAAGAGATGAGCTGCAGCTTTTTATAGCAGCAATCGCCTCTGGCAAGCTGAAGCTTCCAGCAAGGGAGGCAGACCAGCACGATCTTGCTTCCCCTTAGTCATTCACACCTGGCGTGCCCTTCCGTGGCAGAGCAGGGTGCTCCTGCTGCCCTTCTCACAGCATTTCGCTCCGGACTCCAGTCCCAGGCCACCACCAAGCTCGGGCCCAGCAGTGCAGCTCTCCTCTCCCAGCTGCGCTGGGCTCGCAGCCTCCGCTGCCCCTCTTCCCTCCCTCCTTGCTCGTTCCTCTCCAGAGGTTTCTGGATTTTTTTCCACTACCAACTTGCCTAAGGAAATTAACCGACCTCGTAAGAGCAGGTTTTAAAACTGCAAATAGAATAACCTACCTCCGTCGTCTTATGACTGCCCCGGTGCCTTACAATCACGGAAGCAAGGGATTAAGATGATGCGCTTTCTAATCCAACCCTCCTGCCAGTATTGATTGCTCCCCCCATACCTTGGGTTTGTGCTTTATTCAGATTATAACCATCTTCTGTTTCTTAAGCCTGATCAGATGACTGAAAGGAGAAGGTACCTCCCCCTCGCAGCCACGCTCCTGTTACACCCTCACACTGTGGAAGACCTCTCCTCCACCGCCGCTGGTTGGAAGTTTGTTGCCCAAAGCCTTTGATCTCTCTTCCAGTTTCACCCTGTGACCTCACACGCTTTTGCACCGCAGCGAATCCTTCCTGCAGCCCCTCGCTTACACCCTCGGGTTGCTGTAGATGGCTTTTATGACAGGGCAGCTGCAAGCAACCCTGTCAGCTTTAACCCCAGCATTCAGTGGCTTGGACTGAAAACCACTTTTTCACTTCCACTTTGTATCTTCCTTAGAAGAACCCTAACATTTGCATTAGGTTAACTCTGCAGCATGGCTTTCGAGGTCGATATACACTGCTCTACGCCAGAGACCACGCTGCCACCCAAAGCAGTGCCCAACACCCCCCGGCACAGCCAGGTGAGCAGAGGGTGAGCAGATCTGCCCGGACAGTTATTCTGACAGCGTGGCCCCAACTCAGCCATCGAGGACGACAGAAAGCAGGGAAGGCTTCTCTGAGGGCAGGGAAAGCTGTAACACCATACCACGAAGGCTCCCATCTTTAGCCCCTGGAGGAAACTCCCCTACCCATGCAGCCCGAAGTCATCGGCTGGTTTCTCTTTCCGAGCCTGGAGCCTTCAAACCTCAACTCTGAGGTTTGCTCCTCCTGAGATGGACGGAGCACGGCTTGGAGCACGGTCAGAACAAAGCAGGGAGGGTGAGCCCACGGTGACAGGGGCTTGGCAGGATGGGACAGGGCGGCTGGAGCAGGACGGGCACGAGAGGGACAGGATGGGGTGACACATGGGATGCCCCTGCCCTCCAGGGCAGGACAGGTGCTGCACTCCCTTGGCAGCATCCTCCTCACCGAGCATTCTGCCTTTCTTACCAGGAGAGTCAGACAAGAGAGCGCATTGAAAAGGGTAAGACAGACAGGAACCACACCAGCAAAGAGCCCTTAAATTCATCTCCCAGGAGGGCTGCAAGGGTGGGGTTTTGCCAGAGGGAGGTGAGCTACACAGAACACAGACAGGTGAGGATAAGTTCATTTGCAGACTCACCCTGCTCAGGGTCTTCCAGCAGAACCCCTCTTTTTACCAGCTCCTCTCTCGGCTTTCGCATAGAAATCTTTCGTTCTAAAACTGATGTTAAATTGGGGGGAAAAAAAAAAAAAAGACACTCAGAAAACAGGATAAGATAGGAGTTCAAGAAGATACGTTTGTTTTTTAAAGGGAGGAAATAAAAGGGCTTCAGATTTCATTGTACGGCACAGATTAATACCAGGGCGGAGGGACCGCGCGCTCAGGCCTGAGCAATCCCTCCCTCCCTCCCCACAGCTGCACGGGGAGGTTCCTTCCAGGAAGGAATTTGTTTGTCTGAAACTACAGCTCCATGGCAAGGTGCTCTGGAGAGATTGCAGGTGCCGGCCCACCATTGATTCCCGCTCTGCTTCTCACACGTGCCAGCCCCCAGGCCCCCTCACCAGCTGCAGCTCTCCCAGGCAGAGCAAGGAGCCCACCCCCCCCCCCCACCTTTTACCTTCTGAAGTCTCCTTAAATTTGTCGCTGCTTTTCTTTTTCCTCCACTTCCAAGGTTTGAAGATCTTGCCGAAGCCTGAGAACTTGCTTTTCCTCTTGGTGGGAGGCGTGGTGTCCCCCGATTCCAGAACGTCGACCCCCATGCCCGCATCACTCGGGGGGTGATCCACCTCCTCAGCTGCAGGGAGAGGAGCGCAGCGGTCACCTCGGTGCTGCACCCGGCTGCTGCCAGCTCCCACCCCTCGTGCATGGGGAAACGGCGCCGCGCGCTCATGCAAAGAAGGTAGCGAGGTTCCATGCCTTCACGTAACCGTCAGCGATTGGCGTTAGCTCGGGGAGATGGGGGGGGAGGGGGTTTCCCAAGTGAGCGCTGCAGGCTGGCTGACAGGCGGCTTGCTAACGAACCGAGGGCTCGTGTCCATGGGCAGCGTGACAGCTTCGCCCCAGCACCACGCGTCGCTTTGCTGCGGTTGCAAACCCGGTGCAAGACGCACGGAACAACCCGAGCACGGGAACCGAGAGGGGCGCGGAGCCCACCTCCATCTGCACACGGAGAAGCTGCCGGCCCCGCTGCACCAGCTGCAGGCGCTGGGGCTGAGCCTCGCTGCTTTTTTCCCCTAGAAACACGGCCAACGTCGCTGGCCAAGAGCAACAGCTCCACAGGAAAGCAGCACAATGCAGCCCGCGCTCCACCTACGGCGCTCGAGGTCTCTGGAGAACACCACGAGAAGGACACACAGGCGGGGAGGGATGCACACAAAGGAAAAGCCCAACTCGCTGCAGCAGAAAGGAGACAACTCGCAAAGCAGAACCGGAGCACAAAACCCTACGCTGGTGGCTGGTAACCGGGTGTTGGAGGCACCGTAAGGGACCGCCTGCCATCAGCAGAACCCAGAGCTGCCTGCAGCAAACATCCCAGTGCACGCAAGCAAAGCGAAGCCAGCTGGTGGCCTCAGTTTGCAGCGTGGTGCTCCCGCAGTGCTGGAGCCGGGGGGTGAAACCCTCCCTGCGGGAGCACCACGCTCCATCCGGGCTGGGACCGACTGCACTCGTGCATCTCGTTTCAGAGCCTTCCAGCCAAATGCTCTGCAGTTTGCGAGCCTTCCGGGATCACAAAAGCCCTTTCAGTCGGTCTCAGGCAAAGCCTGCACGGCGTGCTGCAGAAAAGACAACACCCCCCCCCGGGCCACGCGGCGAGGTCAGCCAAGAATCCCTTCTCCCGGGGCTAAGAGATTGGGAAAGGAGTTCTAGGGGAAAGCCACGCTGCATGCAGGACAAAGAGCTAAGAAATGCATCTCTTCTATCACATAAATATCCACCACGGAGGCAGGCTCCGATGCGAAAAAGCAGCTCCCTGTCAACGCAGGGAAGAGCAGGCCAAGGACAGGAAAGAAACTGGGAAAGCCCCAGCGCTGACGTTCGATGGAGCCCTACGTGCAGCTCTGCCCAACGTGGGATTCTGGGGCCCCGGAGGAGGCACCTCGTGCTCCAGTGCCTCGCTCCGAGCACAGCTGAAATGAAGACGGGGAACAGAGGAGCAGCGCAAGGAAAACCAGGGGGAATTTCAGCACGGGGATCCAGGTCCCCTGTGAGCAGCGTGGTATTGAACCGAGCCATGGAGAAGGAGAGGAAATCCCACCCAGGACGCAGGTTGGCGAGGAAGGGATCCACCACTGTGCAGACTGCAGGGGAAAAGCGGCGTCCAGAGCTGACTGCGGCCGCTTCAGACTTCACCTAAAGCACACAGTGCTGCCCAGGGCCCTCTCCTCCTCCTCTTTTTCTATTTTTTTTTTCCTCCCTTTTTATTATTTTTTTATTTTTTCCAAACAGAGCTCAGTCCTAGGGGATAAAAACAGGAGAGAACCGGGATGGAAAGCAGCGTGCACGACGTCAGCCCCGATCCAGGACATTCTGCAGCTCTACCCCCACGCTTTTCCTGCTGGGACAGAGGGTGGGAAGAAGCAGGGACACAAAAAAAACACTCCCAGGAACCCAGGAGGAATTGTGCAGATGCTCAGAGGTGCTATCTCTGGAGACAAGAACATCAGCCCTGCTGAGCTGTACGTGGGATTTCAAAGCGCAGCACTCGTTTTGCTCAGCAGAGCGCTCCCCAAGCAGGGCACGCTGCTCCCCCGCATCGCTGAGCCTACAGCCCATGCCCCAAACCTCCCAAGTGCAGGAGACCCACAATCCCTGCACCGGGAGCGGCTGAGCGGAGGGGAGAAGCCTCCACGTGAGGTTAATCCCAAGGGGAGGAACCCGCAGCCCAGGCCTGGCTGCCGGACCGAATGCCATCTCGGGGTGGAGCTTCGCGCCCGGTGCCGCGCTGCAGGTGAACACAACAGCCGGGTTTTGCCCTGATGTTCAGTGCTGATACCCAGCACAGCAGCTCTGGCTTGCCTGCTGTGCTCTGAGCTCAGCTCTGTGCCTGCCAGCAGCCGTGCAGGAGGAGCTGGCATAAGACCCCAACCCATCGTCTCCAGCATCCCCTTTGCTCTGGGCACTGAAGCCCAACACGCAGTGTGACCACCCCGTATCTCCTCCAGCCCATGGGGTGAGGCTGATGCCCCAAAACCAATCACCCTTACTCCATGGGGACCCATTCTGCCCAGTGCCAGGGCCAGGCCGCTTCCAGGAGGGCCCGCCCCCCCCGCTCCCTTCCACTCTTCCTTCCACCATCCCTTAATTACCACGTGGACACGGGCGTTTAAAATAAGTCTGTTATGATGCAATTATGAATTAACATTCGCCGCTAATTAGCAGGCGGATCAGCTGCTGTAGGTGTGCTTTTAGTGATCTGCATTTTAAATACCCTCATTGTTCAGTGATTGCTCATGATAGTGCTCGCACTGCCCCGGAAAAGGAGTTTTGTGCCAACCACAGCCCATCTCCAGCTCAAATGTCCACCAAGAGCTGCAAAAGGAAGCAGGGGGCCCGGCTCTGCTCAGCACCCAGGCTGAAGGAACCGGCCCCACTGCCGTCCCAGGCTGGTAAACCTGTTTAAAATTTCTTACAAAGGTTAAACAAGGTCTTGGAGGCTTGGGTGAAGCAGGCGGAGTCCTCATTAGAAGGTCAAGAGCTTTCCAATAAGCGGGTCTCAGTGCGTCCCCGTGCCACAGAACGACCTGGTTTAGCCCTTCTGCAAAAGCCACGGGGAAGCACCCACTGCAGGAACACAGCCCTGGAGCTGGGGGAGCCCCCAGGCACCCCCCCTCCTGCACAGCTCCATGGCACAGGAAAACCTCGGAGTAAAGTGTGCTGCGCTGCTGCCCTGGGGTGTCCAGGATGGGACTGGACGCTGCTCTCAGCCATAGGTGGGGGGCGGGGGTCAGGCTCAGTGGTTCCACGCCTGCCCCAGCCCCACACACAGCCCAAAACCAGGGGGTCTGCGGAGGGGGGCTGTGCCCCACCTCTATCAGAAAGCAACCTGCCCACATCCTCCCCCACCACCAAAACCAGCAGGTGAACGGGAGCTGTCCAAACAGCAGACCGGCGTTAACCCAAACGCTGAGCTCAGGCTCCGTCCCCAGGTTGGCACTGCTGCAGCTTCCTGCCCTCCTGCATCCCCGGGCCGTGCCAGCAAGGAGGGATGCAGCTCTCCTCGGGCACAGAGCGATCCGAGAGCCGCCCGGTCGGCCGACCCCACTGTGCAAACTGCCTCACGTCTGTGCTCCTCTCCTGCCATTAAAACGCCACGGGAGAAAAGCTCTTCATCCGCTGCACCCCGCGCTAGGTGCGAGCTGTTGTGCAAGGCCGCAATGTTTTTCCTGGGACGCCGTGTCAGCGGGAGCAGCTGGAGCCTCGCAGGAGGGCTGCAACGCGTCACGGCCGGCAAGGGGCCCTGGGGCTGCGTGCCAGCCGTGCCCGAAGCTTCCATCAGGCTCGGGGCAGCATCGCTGTAGAGGAGAGTGAAGCTTTTCCTCCTGCCATGGCACAGAGACAGCTCTCACTGGGCCGGAGCAGCAGAGCTGCGATCCATGGGGCGGTTGGAAAGGCCCTGGATGTTCACATGGGACACGGGCAGCGAGCAGCGATGGGGCCGGGCTTTAGCGAGCACGAAGCTCTGTGTGATGGTCCTACGGCCTCACTGCTGTCCCAGGAAGGAGGAGCCGCTGCGAGCAGGTAGAGCCGAGCCTCACCCTTCAAACCCAGCCCCAGAAAACCCTGTGGTCCAGCGCAGAGCCCGGCACAAGGCACGGCACCAAGCAGAGGCCTCACCTCCAGGAAGGGACATGAGACAATTCCAGTTAGAACCAAGCTGCACTGAAGGGCCGTCACCGCAGAGCGGGTCCTGGTGAGTTTTCAAGCTGCTTTAACTCGAGCCACACAGCAGCACGGCCAGGGAGGAGCTGGTGCTCTCGGCTGGCACACCACGACGGGAGCTGAAAATCACTTCAAGGCCCGAGTGAGAGACCCGAACAAAGCAAACCGAAGCCTCGCTTCCCAGATGCTGACCGTTCACATGACATTCCCAAACGCCCCGGGGGGGAAGCTGCTCGTTTCACCAACAAAGTGGCACAATCCTTCAAGGAGGAAGGGGCAGCCAGGCCCGGGTCAGAGCTGCGGGCTGAAGCTGTTTGGAGGAGGCTGAGAACACGCTGCTTTCCTGCCCCAAACCCCCGCAGACCCCCGAGCTGTGCGGCCACTCTGCCCCCGTCCGTCCCAGCTCACATTTCTGATGGAAACGCCGTGAAAGCTGAAGTATAAAGAAGTGCTTTGGGCAAACGCCGCTAGCTTCCTGCAGCTGCCTTCAAAGCTGCGTGCCCGCTTCCGGAACGGCCCGGGGAAGAGAACCCCGACCTTAAAGCACTAAAAGCTCAGTCACAGAGCGGCCCCAGGCAGAGCAGAAGCCGAGGGCTGGGGGCATTGCTGATCACTGTGCTCCTCAGCAGACCTTCCCTTCCGACAGCATCCTGCCGCAGCTAACACAAGATCCGTCTCTTGGCGCTCACCGTGGACTCAGGAGCTCAAGCACCACAAGGAAGGTCCCTGGGCAGCCCATGAGCAGCAGCAGAACCCACGGCCCTACACCGGGAGAGCCCCTTCCCCTGGGAATCGCCACCACCTCCAGTGCTTGGGGTGGGAGAAAGAGCAGATGGGGCTCCTAGCGGCCCCCAGACCCAAGGGGATGCTGTTAGCGGCTCCTGACGGCACGGAGGAGGCTGAAGTCCTATTTCTCCCTTCCTCTCTCCCTCAGCACCACTTATTTTTAGCAGCTCTTGAACACGACCAGCCGGAGCGACCCGGGGGTGGCACAGAAAAGGCGCCGGTTTCATCTGACCCCTAACAACGCTTGGGAGGTTCAAAGTTACAAAAGTGAAAAAGAAGAAGATAAAAAATGAGCCCCTTGGAGGGTGCGGGGGGGGGGGGGGGGGGGGGGGGGGGGCGGGGGTCGGCTTTTTCTGTACAAATCAGCAAATTCCACCTTAGAGATGAGAGAGAGCAAGCAGCTCGGTGCGAGGAGGTGACAGCATCGTCCCCGTTTCCGTGCATCACAGCCCTGGAAATCGCAGCCAGCAGCACCCGGCGCCGCTCCGCTCTCCCTGTGCACCCAACCTCGTCCCCCAGAACTCAGGCTCAGAGATGCAGAAAGCAGTGGGTGGGCGGCTGGCAGCCGTGGCCCTTCTCCCCCAGCACTGCTGCAGCTGCCCCCCAAGGGCTGGGAGAGCTGGCACTGAACCAGGCAGCCCCGGGAAATCCCTCGGGCTGATTCCGAGCACGGCACCGGGGGAGTTTCACCGCAGCCCCGAGCGCTTGGCAAAGCCCGAGCCCGGGCACGCAGGTAAGGGACAAGCTGTCCCAAAAACGCCGGCGCTGGGGAACGGAACGGAAGGAAGCGGAGCTGCTGCTCTGGGCTCTTCCCAGCTCCGCGTTCCCCTGCTCCCACCTGCAGCCTGCCCCACGTCTCCGCCGTTCCCTCGCCCTCCATTACTCACGCTCAGCAGCTGGATGGACCGGTCTCGAGAAGCGCGGCTGCCCCATGAGGTCCCTTCCCAAGCCGCTCTCCGGGAGGCGGCGGGAGGAGAGAGGAAGAAATCCAAACCCTGGGAGAGCACCGGGCTCCTCCGAATGGGTCACTCCATGCCCGGGGCCGGGGGGTCCGGCACGGTGTGAGCGGAGCTGCAGGAGCAGAGGCAGCCGTGGGGCGGCCCGTGGGCCACGCGGGTCCCGCTCCCCGTTCCCCAGGCACTTGATTCTCATAAATAGGCGCCCATGCCAGCTCCCCTGGCGCAGGAATGCCTGTCATTCCAGAGCTGCGCTGGCTGGGGCTGAAGCTCAGGAAGGGGAGGAGACAGCCACGCTCCAGCCACTTAGCTGCACAACCCCAAGCATCAACACCCCTCGCTCCTTCCTCAGCGCCGGCAGCGAGGAGGGAGCTGGGGCTTCACCGCGGCACGAACCCGAACCCGAAATGCACCAACCTGAGCGAGAAAGCCCGGTGCCCTGAGCAACAGAGGGGATGCACTGCCCCGAGGTTAAAGGAGAGCTCAAGAAGTGCCGGAGCTGGCGGGCATCTGGGCAGATGTGCAATAAAATAGGGTTTAATGATAACTCCTCCATCCACTAAAGTTACTGGGAGGAAGGCGGGAGCGGGGGGGGGGGCATCTTCTGATGTAAATTTCACCAAGGAGAACTGATCTTTGGCAAGGACAATGAGAATGCCTTTTTCATTTGTGTCACGTCTCGCCGGCTCCAGCTGCAAGCATCCCCTCACCCCTCGCAGCGCAGCAGAGTTTAAGCGCATCCACATGGATTCTTTCTGCTTTTTTTCCCCACCAGAATTTGTTCGGATTTCGGTGACCCACAGCTGGGAGCAAAGCCGAGTAACCCAAAGGAGCTCCCGATCCACGTGTGGGGTGGGAGCCGGCCCCACGGGAAGAGGGAAGGGGACAGTTGTGACATCCGAGACCTCCACCTGAGCGACAAACACCCGGCAGAGCCTCGCAGCGCCCGCTCCTCCCCGCTGAAACGCAGCTGCAACAACACGGGAGGGAGCAGGAGCACCCCACACCTCCGCCGGCAGCGGCAGCAGGTGGAGGAGCGAGGAGCAGTGGCCGCGGCGTGGGCGGACCAGCAAATTCCACCACCTCCCTCGTGCCGAGCCGAAGCGACGTTCCCGGCACGGCTGACTCTTCTCACCCACCCACCGCCGGCCCCATCGCTGTGCTCGGGTGGCAGCCCGCCTTCCCGACCAGCCCCACGAGGACAGACGGACTCGCGTGCGCTCTCCGCCTCGTTTCAAGGCTCTCTGCTTCGACACAAAGCCGTTTGAAGGCCATTTAAAGCCAGAGCCAGCCGGTGAAGGCCCACAACGTTCAGAGATTGGAGGCTGGAAGCCTTCTCCAAGCCTACATCAGCTGAGCTGCCCACCCGGGGAGGAGGTGGGGAAGAATCTCCCCGCTGCAGAGCACTGCGCTTGCTCTAGAGCTGCCCCGCTTCCAGGGAGCACGGGGCCAGAGCACTTCGTGCCGTGTTTGCAGCGACCCAAGAGCGCGCAGCAGAACCAGGTACATACACTACATGATGTTATGATGTGGAATACTAATAACCGAAAGTCATAGAACCATGACACTAGGGCTGCGAGCACACAAAAGCACACAGCGAGCCGCTTCCACATCCCCACATCACTGGTGAGGCCTCACGAACCATCACCAAGACTTCGCCACTCAATGATGCCTGCAGAGGAGCAAAGAGCTGCAGGGCTGCATTTCAAACTGCAGCTTTGCTTTGGGCTTCAGACGCTGGAGGAAGAGCAGCTGCAACTCCTCTTACAGGGGGAACAACACCGGGAGGAGGACGACAGAGCACGGGACAGCAGAAATCCGACCCAAAAGCAACGTCAGCTCTTCACGCGGACTCCTGCCTCGGGATGGTGTGGGAGCAGCCCATTGCTCCCCCATACGACGCGGGGCAAAGCCAATTAGCTGCCCGCAGACAGAGCCCCACAGCTCAGCCCCCCCAGCCAAGCACAGCCAGGTGAGAGGCAGAGCCACGCCTGGAGCAAGGACAAGCCACAGACGTCCACAGTTCCCCAAATTGGGGCCATCTGACAGCACAGAAAGCAGAGTAACACCTCTGCTCCGCGGGGACGGGTGAAGCTGTGAGAGCTGGAAATAGCAAGCAGCTTTCTATGGGGAAGCAGAGCGGGCTGCTGCCCCACGCTCGCCCTGAGAGGCCGTTTTCCTGAGAATTGCACAGGATTTCAGGAGAGGCAGCTCCTGGGACGAGGCAGTTACGGGCAGGGAATGCCCAAGATGTGGAGCACGTCGTGCAGCAAAGCTCCCCTCCAAGGTTTCACTTCCCCTCCATCCAGAGCAGAGTCCCATCAAAACCCAGCGCTCCCGCTCTGCCCCTGCACTCCGCAGGAGGAACTCTTCCGGATTGGGTCACCTCAAAACCTAACGAAACCCGTCCTGAGCACAAGCCTCATTAGCTGCCCTAATAGAGGCACTGCTGTTCACACCGCACTTTGCACCAACGTGAAACACCGCATTCATCTCCAGTGACTCAGGCGTTTACGTTCCATGATTCAGCCGCCGGCTCGTTAAGGACTCTTGCGTTATCCCATCCCCGCAGCCGGAGCCCAGCAATACCGGGCGTTTTCCTTCCCAGCCCATCAGCAGTCACTGCAGGAAGCCCCAAAACGCTCCCGGCTTGAAACGCCAATGGGAAGTCCCAATGCCCACAGGAGCGTCTCACCGGGGCTGGAGGGAGGAGGGAAGGGGATAGATGCCCCGGTCTGCTCGCCGGCCGAGCTCAGCAGGTTGGCAGAGCGAGGAAGAGTGTGAAAACAACGCGTGGCTGCCTCCAGAGCCGAGCATTCCCGGGCCGTGCTCGGAATGAGATGTGGAGGAGTTACCCATGACGGCAGCTGCCTGATTTTTTCGGAAGCCGGGCGGTCGGGCTCCAAGGTCGCAAGCCAACGCTGTGACGCTCTTCCTTTCCCCTCGCGTGGTATGAAAGCCAGCCCGGAGCCGGCGTGGAAACGGAAGCGCGTTTATTTATAAGCCAGCTGGCACCGCATTGTTCGGGTCCTGCACGCTTTGATGAAAGCGCGCTGCTTTCAGGAGACGGAGCGGTGAGGTAAGCGCTCCCAAGCCCCGTGATTTCCTCCGTGCTTCCTGTGACTTTTCCAAGTGGGGAAACTCCCATGGTGCGGAGCGTTCCCGTCCCCTCGTCCCCAGCGCTGGGTCAGCGAGGTGGAGATGGGGCTGGCACAGCGGGGAGCGTCCTGCTCTGCGTGCTCCGTGCCACGGAGGTCGGCATCCCATGGCCAACGTGGTCCTACACCGCCCAGGAGCTGAGCCGGGCCGAGCGTGCTCATCCTCACCCTGCAGAGGGAGGAGCTGCTGCAAAGCCTCACGGTGCTGAAGAACAGAAGGAGCACCCAGCTGTCACAGGGAGCAGGAGAAAGTCGTGCAGTGGGTTTAGGACAAGGACGTGAGGTCAAAGCATCCCCCCTAAGCCTTGCTTCCCAATGGAAGGAGCGCGGCTTGCAATGGGAGCACGCGTTGGCCAGCACTGAGAACACATCTTCCGCGCCTCCTCCCCACTCGCCCTAATTACTTACCACACATGCTAAATATTTTCCTGTTGACAGGTGAGGGAATGCTAAGGAATGCAATCCTGAAAATTAAAGATTCGGTCGCATCTTGGCTAACTTGAGGGCTGCGGTGAGTCACGGCCGGGCCGTCCTTAAGCAAGGGAACCTCCAAAGCCAACAAGCGACTTTTTGGAGCACCTTGAAGCAGCAATTCACAGAAGCACACTGGTCAGAAGCCAAAGGAAGCAGAGATACAGGACGCATTCCAGCAAAGCATCAGGCATCAGCAAAGCAACAGCGTATTCCCAGCAGCGAAGCACTCGGAGGCGAGATGCCCATCTGTCACTCCCAGCTATATTATTAGGAAAACGTTAAGCACAAACACGGAGAACATGAATTATTCCGCTGCTGAGGGAAGAAACAGCGTTCAGCTTAACTCCTGTTTTACCCATGAAAACAACCCGCTTCCCTCAGAGAGCAAAAACGAAGAGACTCAAAGAACCTACCAACAACGTCAGCTCCACTCCCCACTGCACCGCAGGAAGCAAAGGCAGACACCAACAGCTCCAGCACAAACACAGCACACATCCCTCTCCTTTAAGCCCCAACCAGGGGTCAGTACGGGGCCTGGCCTGGTTCAACACCCCCCCAATGACCTGGATGAGCATGCGTGCTCAGCTGGTTGCCCTCCCTTGTAAACCCAATGCACTCGGTGTGCCCTGCTCCAACACCTCATGGCTTTACACGGGTGGTACAGCAAAGGGGCCAGACCTCCACCTGCAAAGCAATGGGCCAGGACAGGCCCTGCAAAGCACTGCAGGCTGCAAAGGAACGGCAGGAGCAGTCCCAGAGCTCTTCTCCTACCCTAAATCCTCGCAGACCAAGCGTACCTTGAGCTGGAAGCTTTCCTACCCACGTGCCAGCATCGAGCCGGGCAGGAAGATCTCCACCAACCCCCCTCCCCAGTGAGCTGTCACCAGGAGAAGTCCGACCAAGCACACTCGCTCCTCAGCCCAAAAAACCCAAACTGCAGCACCGCATTTCAGCACCACCTCTGCCTCACGGCGCTCGCCGCAGGCACCACCAAACCCAGTTTCCCTCCAGTTTCCTCCAGCCACGCTCTGAGGCCGCGTTTCTTCCCCAGTTACCGCAGCACGCAGCCGGTGCCCGGGCATCCCACCGCCCCTCGCTGGGCTCTGCCTGGGGAAGCTCACAAAAGCGCCATGGTTCGGCCGCTGGGGAACACCCAGCTCGCACCGCACCTGCTCTGCCCTCACCACCGACCGGGCCAGAAACTCCTTATTAAAATGCAAGGCGAGTTTGGCACACAATCTCAGCTTCTGATCATCTCGAGCAGATACGTTTGGAAGAGAAACCCACGTTTCCTGCCACGGCGTAGGAACCGAAGGGAACAGCAGACGGGATTTGGCTTCGGTCCCCTCGAGCCAACAAGGGAAAAAAACAAAAAACAAACAAAAAAAACCCACACTTTTTGGGGTTTTTTGTGGTTTTTTCTTTGCACCCATGCCTCTCAGAGCTCGCACGCGCTCGGCGTTGCTTCTCAACCGCTGCTTTGGATGCGCACACCAACACCGGGCCCAGGAGCTCCCTCCGAGCGCGGCGCCTTCGCACGCTGCTCCTGCAGCACCAGCCCTGCAGGTAACGACAGGCCTGACCCCTGCCTTGCCCAGATCGGCCTCCTGAAACAATGCGAATAAATATTTGCTCCATGCGAGAGAGGCAGCTCCCAGAGAGGAACCATTCCAGTTTATCAACTTTGTGATTCACGTCGATACAAGCTCCGTTCTCCACTGAAGCACCGAGATAACGCTCGGGGAGTTCGGCCCCGTAGGGCTCCCAGGGACCGCTCCGAGCAGTGGCACATCCACAGCAGAACGGCGAAACCCCCGGCCCCAAACCCAGCCCCCCCCACCCCCCCACTGCTCCTGTGCAACGCCCGAGGTGTCAGCGTGCAGCAGCGAGGCTGCAGTTTGCAACGTGCCAAGGAAACGCTTTGCTGCCAGCAGGACTGCAGCACGGCTCCACACCATGGATCATCCCCTTCCTCACCCCTTCTGAACCCGCTTGCTTGGGAGACAGCAGTGAAAAAACCCAGAGGAGATGAAGGTGGACGTGAGCTCAGTTTGCCCCCCAAGCAGCCCGGCCCCCCAACCTCTGCTTTCTACCAGCACCAGGCAGGGCAGGCGGCAGGGAGCAGCCCTGAGCGTGGCACACAGAGCACAGTGTGCAGCCCTGCTCCCCAGACCCAGCACCGCTCACGCGTCATCTTTGAGTCACGGCGCTGCGCACACAATGCCGTGCCAGTTGTTTACAGTGACAAGGACGTTGCGGATAATTAAAGGAAACGGCCCCAGATTAGATAATACCACCAGTCCGGGAGGTACAGCTCGTCATCACCTGGCAGCAAGCCGTCCCTCCTGGAGGTTGCTGCCCCGCTGTGAGTAGGACCCCTCACTTCTCCCACACCTGCAGCCAATTCCTCCGCCCTGACGCTGCTTCTGGGGACCAGCACAGCCACCCTGCCCGACAGCGAGCGGCACGATCCCAAAACAGCAGCCCAAAATCCCAACCTGAGGCCTCCAAACAGCCCTCCCGCTCCGCACGGCTGCACACGGGGCTCTGGACAGCACTGCCCGTGGGATGTACGACACAAACAGGGCTGCTTGCCACGGCTCTGCCCGGCAGCACCACCACAGCCCACTGGCTTTGGCACAGCCAGCTCCAGCCTGAGCCACGAGCCCTGCAGGGGCGAGCTCTGCAAATATTTGCTCACCTCCGCAGACCACTCGTGCAGCGTTAAGAGCTCCAGCGCGCTGCTATTCCAGGTATGCGGGCTAGCAAGCTCACAGCCAGGCTCACTCAGCAGGGCCTTCCTCTCCTCTGTCCTCGTCCTTCAGGTCTCTTCCTTGGAGATGGGCTCCAGGGATCTTTGCTGGGGAGGAGGGATGCGCTTCGCAAGGAGTGAGGCCGCTCAGCGTCAAAGCTGCTTTCTCCTCACCACGAAACACTGCAGCTCCACTGCAAGCAGTGCCCCAGACAGCCCTGCACGAAGCAGCACGGGGAGGCTGATCAGCGCTGATCAACGCTGCACCCTGAGCAGGAAAAGAAAAACAAGCGAAGCCCCGAGCGGATGGGGAATGTCAGGGGTGCCAGACTCACTGCAATAATCCCATTACGGAGTTATCCAGAGCAAGCAGCTTCCTCAATATTTGCAAGATAACGGGATTAGCTTCGTGTTCAACATCGCTGCAGCCTAATAATTGCAGCATCACTCCTCAGGCCCCGCTGCCATCGACTCAACAGGGGATTCCCACCAACCCCTCCCCAAACAGCCCCGGCTTTGAAAGCCGTTCATTAGCATCGGCATCGCAACTTAATTACTTCGAGAGATTTTTCCATCCCTCCCCTAAGCGAAATGCAACGTAACCCCTGCAACATGCAGCGCTCAGACAGAGCCAGCTTCTGTGCACCTCAAAGGTGGCACATGGCGCATCCCTTAAAGCCTCCCCTTATGATTCCCGACCCCCCCCAGCTCCTCGCAGCCCCGTTTCCCCCATTATTTCCCCCATTATTTCCCCCATTATTTCCCCCATTATTTCCCCCATTATTTCCCCCATTATTTCCCCCCGGAGCTCCGGGGGCCGCTCCCCTCCCGACTCACGATCGCCCCCTGGCGGCCGCGCCCAGCACTGCACCCCGCGCGGCCCCGCTCCGCTCCTCGCTCCCACCCGTGGCTCCGGGTCCCACCCGCTCCGCCCGCCCCGCAGCCACCAGCGGCGTTCACCCCCCCAGGAAAACATCCCAGCTGAAGCACCGCCTTCAGGTGCAGATCTGAGCACGGATTCCGGCCTCCTCCGTGACTTCAGAAACAATCTGCCCTATCTCCATCTCCACAGATCCCTCCCGCGTGCCGGCAGCGGCGATGCCTCGCGTACCAACAGCAGGCTCGTGCTGCCACGGACAGAAGGCCGGCGATGCCGCAAGGAAACGGCCTCAGCGCCGCGTTACCCCACGGTACAAACCCGGAGCTGCCCCGGCCTCGGGACACGGCTGCACAGCACCAGGACCGGCTGCACAGCGGGGCTGCAGAGCTCAGCCGGGAGGAACCGCGCTGCGCCAACAGCAGGAGGCAAAACGGAGCTCGGGCACTCAGCACTTGTAACGCACAGAGGAGGGAAACGTCCCCGTAACCCAGCTGGCGAGTCCTTTAGAAAGCGAGGCACAGCCAGGCTGGAGGGCTGCTTTTCCCAAGCCCTCCTGGCACCCATTAACCTGCGCTTATCGCCCGCCCGTCACGGCTGGCGCAGCCCCGCGCCTGCACAAAGCCAGCCCAGGACGCGGGCTCCTCGCTGTGCTCTCATTGAGGAGACCAAAGCCACCTCCAGAAATCAGAGCCGGGCTCCTTTCCAACACGGGGCCCGAGAGCAGCTTTGTTCAGCTAACCCCGCTTGCATGACTGACAGCATCCCATCCCCAAGGCCGGGTTTGTCCATTCATCACGGGCACTGCTGCTGCGTGACCCAAAAACTGATAACAGTGATGGCTTCATCTTCACTAAGCCCTCATACCTCCGGCTCCAGGCAGGCTTCCCTTCCAACCCCATCCCCAACGAGAGCCACTACTGAAATCTGGTGGCAAATTACAGCCAACAACGCTGCAGAGGGAGAGGTGAGCGTCAGGTCCGAGCTGAGGAGGAGCAGCGGGAACCCCCGCCCTCCAGCAGTGCCCTACTTACCCAGCCACGTCCCAGCGAGTCGGCCTGGATCGATTACACATCCCACAACGCCTTCCCTCTCAATACAAGGAAACTGTCCAGCGCAATCTGAGCGCTGCAGCAGGTGCAACACCTCTCACTCAGCGCCAGCCTCCGCCCCTCCTCCCTGGCTCCTCTCAGGCCAGGTATCCCATTCCCACACACCCACAGCGCAGCCACCAGAGCACAGCGAGCCCCTGCTGTCCTGGAGGCAGAGCTCACTGCACAAACCAGGCACCCAAAGCTTTAAAGCAGCCCCAGCCGGGGCGCTGCAGTGAGGGGGGGGGTCACCAGGCGGAGCAGTGCGGGCATCCCATTGACCACGCCACGGGAACTGCAAGCTGAAGAACAAAAGAGCGTCAGGATCGTGTCGCAGGGGTTTTGCCAACCTGCCAAGCACACCCACCTACTGACAGTAACGCTCTCGGGGCAGGTTAGCCAGAGTTCTGCGCTGCACCTCGTTTAAAAGGCAAATGGTCCCAAATGAGATCAGCACAAGCCTCCGGTAAACGCGTTCCAGGCACGGTCAGGTTTTGCCTCCCTTGCTCGCTTGCAGAGCAGCACGCTTCACTGTAATTAAGCCTTTCATCTCGGGCAACGTTGACCACTTTGGCTCTTCCATTGCATTGCACAAAACAGTTACAGCCCTGTATACATCACATATTGCATCTCGCGAGGGACACGTGGCTTGTGCCTGGAGGACAAACCTCTCCATGCAGGGCGTTACCCCGAGCAGCAATGGGGCTGCTGCTTCCAATCAGAAGCGACCTGCAAATCCAGCTGCACATGCAACGATCACGCACTCATTTCCCAAACGCTGGAGCATCTGCTGGCATTTGTTCAGCCACGCATCTTGCCAGGAACAAGGAGTAATGCTGATGGCACAGCAGCACTCCCATTCCTAGCCTATCTCCTCGGGCTGTATTTGGAGTCCCAGTGTCCAAAAGCAGCAGATCTGCATTGCACTGGTTTCCTCACGAGGCACGCGGCCCAGCAGCCAGCACAGATGCTAAAACAAACTGCTTCTTTGTCTGCACAGAGGTTAAGAACTTGAGGAGTATTTCCTATTTTTCGGGCGGAAAAGAACTGGCAAAAAAGCAGCACAGCAGGAGATAACGGCGATGCAAGTCGGTCTGGAATCAAGAAATTACTGCAGAATATTCTCCAAGCATCCATAAACTTACAACTCCAGGTGTTATTCTAGAGCAGGATGTGCAAGAGGCCGCTCACAGTTATCCCACACAGTGCTGACCCCCCAGTGCATCTGCCCAAGGGGTTGCCCCAGTGCCAGCAGCAGAACTTCTAAGTGGAGCGCTGAAGGTTCAGGGAGCCGAGAGCAAAGCCTTGGAGAAAGGCTCAGACCCTGCTGGACCAGCGAGCTGCTTGCTCTGCAGCCCTCAGGCCGCGTCCTCCTTCGGTCACCGCATCCCTTCCATGAAGGGAAGGGCTGCAACACAGCTTGTCCTTCCCATGCAGACAGGAAGGATCCGGCCGGGGGGAGATGCTGCAGCGCCGTTTCCCTTGGGCACACGGCTGTGTCCGTGGGACCCTGGGGACGAGGGAGGCTCAGCCCCGCACCACGTGTATATTTAGAAGCCACGCATCGCTCCCAGCGACGGCACAGCTCGGGCAGCACCCTCCCGCAGGGCTGGGCCCTGACTTCACGCAGAGCCCGGATCCCTGCCACCCCCACGGCAGCAGCAGGCTCAGGCCGATCAGCGCAGGCTGCTGCCGCTCAGGACAGCTCACACGTTAGCTGAGCCGATGCCGGTCGCACCGCACAGCCCGGAGGGAAACACCCTGGCTTTGCTCAGTCCATCCACCCCAGAGAAGAGCAGCCATCCCATGCTGCTCCGGCTGCAACGCGCGTGGCTGCGGATCACCGCGAGCCAGCTGACGTGGAAACCAGCTACAGACGCCCGCTCAGGGCCGCGGCCCGAGGCTCGCGACAAGTTGCTGTGTGCTCCCCTCTCTGTACTTGGAAAAATAACCCAGGGTAGAGCTGAGAGCCAGCTTCACGCTGCGTACCTGCTCTAAAATGTGCACCGACGAGCTCCCATGCCTCCCCGCAGCTGCCTGGAGACCGTGCTTCCACCAGCCCCCGGGGGCGAGCGCGGATTAAAGTCTGAAGACAACAGCGTGCTTCATTTTTAATTAGCTGGGGCATCCAGCCAAGAGGAGCTCCCCCACCCACCCGTGGCCAGCGAAGCCTGACAGCTAAAAAGGATTTCTGCTTGACTGTGCAGTCCCAGTGGCCATTCGAAGCACACCAGCTCTGAACACGCGCCAATGCGGTTAAAACGAAAGCCAGCCATGCAGCATTGGGAGGGCAGTTAATGTACAACCAGGTTAAGGACAGCGATACATCAAAAAGCACCAGGCTCTGCAGGAGCAAAGGGCACGGGCTTCAGCTCCTGCACGCAGCTCTGCCTTACCTCATCTCCAGCCCCAGTGCCCGGAACAACCCCGGAGTCCTGAGCTTAGCAGCACCTGGAGAATGAGCGTCCTTAAAAGCAAAGTAATTAAAAAAAAAAAAAATAGCAATAAGAGACCCGTTTGTTCACCCTGCCTCGAGCACGGGGCTCTCAGCTCCCAGCACTAAGGACACAAAGCTTCACTCATGGTCAGCTGTGCGGGCTCTGTGCGTGCGAAGCCCGAATCCAGGCTCTCCATCCTGAACTCGTGCAGCTGAAGGGGAAGCGGTTCTGCTTCAGCTGACGAGATGGGAGCAGAGCATCAGGCCTCCCACATCCCAGGCCGCCCGCACTGCTCCCATCAGCAAACAGAGCTCCCGGCAGCTCGGCAGGCTCCAGCCGACCAGAACGCGGGGCAAGGGGGGACGTGAAGCTTTGTGGCACGGACGCAGCTAGCCACGGGCAGCCCCAGCAGAGGCCGATTCCTGCGGAACAAGCAGAGCCCGCAGTGCCGCTCGAAGCCACGCCGTGAAGGCTGCAGGGATGGAACAACTCGCCCTGCTGCTGCCTGCACCCCGGGGCCGAGCAGGGAGCTGCCACGAGCGCGGCCACCTCCCCAGGAACGCGTCACCTGGGATCAGCTTGCCGCAAGCAAAGCACAGGGGAACCATCCCCGCCAATTAAATGGGCCCCTCGCAGGCTAACAATTAAAGGGCACAGCAGCGGTGCTCGCCACCAGGATTATAAGCCTGATGTGTCTCTAGGCACGGACACCTGGCTCTCTCCAAGCAGGCCGCTGGGTTCCAGCCAAGCAGCTTTGCGCAAAGGAGAGACCTGGCACCCTGAGCACGCACCACGCTGCTGACGCGCGCATCGCCCCGAGCCCGAAGGATGGCAGCGCCTGATGGCACAGCAAGAGGCTGGAAATAACGTCCGTGGTCGCAGAGCTGCACTTTGCTACGAGTTCGGAGCCATCGGCTGCGACAGCGCGGTCTGAAGGCGCACGGGGAGCGCTGGAGGAGACCGGCTGCCCACCGCCCAGCAAAGGTAATGGAAAAAAAAATGGGGATGGAAAAACCAGCGCCTTCCACGGCCCTTCTAGGCAGGCGGTTGGAACGCTCATTGAAGAACACTTCGAGCCAAAAAAAACCTGCTAGTTTTAGTGGAAACCAAACTCTCGCGTTGGTTAAAGCTGAAAGGAACGAGCTTGCTCGCCTCAGGGCAAGTAGTGCCTAAAGCAAGAGTTTTAAAGCCAAATTTTAATTAAAACCTCGCGTCTTCTGCAAGACAGAGCAGCCCAGGGAAATAAATACAGCAAAATCAGGAGCTACCAGGAGCTGATTCTTCCTTCTGACTCGTCATTGCCTTGCTCCCATCACACACCAGCTCGATGCTCCCGGCCTCCTACCTATTAAGAAAGGGGATGTGACTTGTTTTCAAGAGCTTGGGACATTCAAGAGACCAATCCCAGCCTGCAGAGAAGGGAGATTCCAGAAGAGATCTCACAGGGTACAGCACGCAGCTCCCATGGGCTCCAGTGCTCACCATTCGTGCAGAGCTGCAGCGGTTGCAGCTGCCAAACCATCTCATTTGCTCATCATCTGCACCAAATTAAAGGCGTGAGCTTCGAAATAACGAGCTTCATGACGGTGCTTACCCAAGGAAGGAGGAACAGGTTCACAGCCTGCAGTGCAGCAGCACGGTACTCACCAGCGTTCTCTTCCATTCCTCCCGCCCGCTGACGTTCCGAGCAATTATTCCTGCGACAACAGGAGACAAAATTGACACGTGGATTAGAATGCCGAGTGTGAGCGAAGCCCACGTTTCATTGCACATCTTCACCAGCTCCACAGAACCACCGTGCAGGGAACCCAGGGCAGAAACCCTCCCCAAAAAAACCCGGGCAAGGGAACGGCACCGTGCCCTGCCCTGGAGATGCGAGCAGCTGCTCAGCACGCACACGTTGCATGGGAAGGAAACGGGGGACAGCGCCGAGGTGTGACACCCACAGAGCACGGGACCTGCAGTGCCTGCTGCCAAGGGAGCTGCACGGGCACAGGGAGCACGCAAGGCAGCGCTGAACGTGCTGGGGGAAGGGGACCACGAGGAGGAACTGGGATCTCAGCACCGAGCCCCGCTGCTGCCTGGGGAAGAGTTCTGAAATGAGGCGAGAGAGGAACTGAGTTTGGGGAAATGGGGCCACGGCTGGATTCTGACACAAAGACGCTCAGCGTTTTTGGAAATGCCCTGCACAGATCAGCCAGGCATTGCTCCTGCTGCAGCCAGAACAACAATGCAGGATTCCCAGATAGGGACAACTCCTCAATAAAGACATCAGAGCTCAGAACACGGCTGGTAACCGCAGCCTTGAAGCAGCTTAGCAAGGGGAAGGGCGATCCACGCGGACTGCATGGCCCGGAGCATCCCATGGTCCTCATTTCAGAGGTGGCTTATCCCAAAGTCACTTGAGCAGCACCCCGAGAAGCCCCCCCAATTTAATCCAGGAACACTGCCGAAACGCACACACGTTTTGGAGGCGTGATTTAGCACGTGCATTCAATGCCTGCATGAGGCAAGGACACCACGTGCAGAAGCTGCAATGGGTTGAAGGCTGAGGGGTGCATGTTTCCCCAGGCACCAAGTCAGCACCTGCACGAAACCCCCCGCTCAGCAGCAGCCCCATGACACAGCACGCCTGCAGCTCAGGCCTTTCGGGAAGGGAAAGCAGAAGAGAAGCAAAAGCAGACACCTCAAAACCTACTTCATCCTCAGCAGAGATGACAGCAGCCCTCCCGCTCCCCAAAGCCACCGGGGAGTTGGGCTTAATTTGCCTTTCAAGGGCATTCCTGCACAGCGCCGAGCTCTGCGTGTTACCAGGGCCGTGCTTGTGCCTGGAATACTGATGGAATGCTCAGGGCTGCGTGCACCAATGTGTCACCAGCGGATGGCACGGCTGGAAGCGCCTGCACCCCGGCCAGGTGGGATCCTTCCACCCCGAGGCTGAGCCCGAGCACCTGGCTATTAACAGAGCATGGAAGAGAAGCGAGGTTAGAGAGCAGAGGGAGCAACACGGGGACAGCTGGTGCTCCCACCAGGATGCTGAAGCGGGCACACACATCCCTGCCTCGCTGGGAAAGCTCTCAGCAAGGCAATGGGTGAGGCAGCGCAAGCTAGGAGCTGCTGATCCGGGAACCACGCTGCAACGGACAGCTGGAGATCACCCACCCTGCAGGACGGGCAGGCACTGTTAGCCCTCCTCCCCGCAGCCAGCCTGAGAAAACCTGGATTTCACTTCTGTTTTTAGCACAGCACGCGCTGCAGGTCGTCAGACATCAGTGCTGAGCCTTCAGATGGGAGGCTTCTCTGCACTGATGAGCCGCGTGCTCCGGGCGCTGCCCTGGGTTGCACAGCCCAGCCCTGCCCACCTGCCCGGAGCAGCCCTGCAGCAGCACCCGGAGCAAAGGCCAGAGGAATGAGCCATGTGCAAACCCAGCAGTTGCAAGAGGCAGAGCGTGGGCTGGAAAGGACGGGACCCGGCCTTGGTCACCGTGCACCACGGTGCTGCTTTCCCCCAGCCCCAGGCTTTGCTGATCACCAGCTTTGCTTCTTTCTCACATCATTTGCAGCAGCCCTTGCCCAGAGCCCTCGGACGCTCCGCACGCCGCCAGCTGCCTTCACGGTGAAGCTCCGTGCAGGTTCTGATCTCGGGCTGCTCGTCTCCGCTCCAGCACCCAACAGCATCTTTCATTAGACCGGGGGATGCCTCGAAGCCCAGCCAGAAGCAAGGCAGCACGGGGTTCATGTTCACTGCCAGCTGCGACAGCCCCAGGTGGGAGCGGGGCATCACCACCTGCAGCCCAGCTCCTGTCCCCATTCCCAATGTGTGCCCACCAGCACAGCAGGGCCCTCCTGCAGTGAGCCAAAAGCATCCCTTAGGAGAAAAGCACACAGGGGAGAGCCTGACAATGGTGCCAAACTACACCCCCTGTATCCCCATAGCGGGGGAGGGTTAACACACACCCAGCGGCCCAAGGAACAGGGTCCAGCACTGATGCACACCGTAAGCACCCACGAAATGAAAGCAAACCCACTTGCTAGCCTCCCAGATGTTTCACTTGGACCTGGCACAGTGCTACCAACAGTCAGTACATGAAACAACAGCGATGCAGCACGCTAGCTCGGCCCTTTGCTCCACAGCAGTTGCCTTTAACATGAGGCATGCTGCAGCAGCACCCAGAAGCCCAAACCTCGCCTGCAGGACTCATAGCTGGGAGAGCAGGGGACAGCAGGGACAGGCAGCATGCATCCTGCTCAGCACTGTGCTCACTGTCAAGCTTGCAGCCTCAGAACCTTCCGGAAGGCCGGGCTTGCACCCACCACTGCATTGCCAGCTCTGGCTGCCTGAACCTTGTTCGAAACGCGGTGCAAAACCAACACGTCCCCCTCTCACCCATCAATTCCTCACCGCACGACAGCAGATGAGCAGATTTTTGCAAACCACGTCCTCAGCGATAGGGCTGCAGCACCTCAACCCACTGCCAGCCTGAGATTAAGAGCACAGTAAACAACACCCATGTTCTGCTCTACCCAAGAGAACACCCCAGGGGCACAGAGCAGCTCCCGGGGCAGCTTAAACCCCACGAGGGGAACCCTCCTGGCCCGCAGCCGCTGCAGCCCTGCGTGTTCTGCTCACGTCCTCCAGTTATCACCATCCCACCGCCACGTGCTGGGCTATGGTGGGAGTCCCAGCACCCCCACCCAGGACACGGCGTGCAGCTCTGCAGCTGCTGGGATGCACCGGCCACGAGCAGGGCAGCTGCTCAGCACAAGGGGAGAGCTTTGTGGAAGAAGGGACGGAGCTGCAAGGACAGCTGTAAGTGCAACTCGCACGGCCAACACCAAGGTGGGAGCAACCCTAACAACCCTAACCCTAACAGGGCGGCTAAGGGAACCAGCAGCTCCTCACAGAGAGCAGCAGCAATCTGCCTGCACTGTGCCAGCTGCCTGCGGGTGCCACAGCGACCCAGTGCAGCTGGGAAGGGAAATCTCTGCAGTTTGGAGGAGGACGAACGCGCCGTCACCACGGGCTGAAGGAGAGAACTCGTTTGCAGAGATCAGAGATCAAGCAAACCAGAAGATGAAGAGGGAAGCAACGCCAGGGGACGGCACCTGATGGAATCAAAACACGTTAACGGTGCTCAGGTCGTCCATAGAATGACAAGATGCACGTTAATGAACCGAGATAGCCAAGAGCGCAATTCACACGTTGTCATCCCGACAAAACACGGCACTGCAGCACCCCTAACTAGCTACAGAGCCATCTCTGCGGCAGAGCCAGACCTTCTAAACTTAATTAGCGCAGTAACGGGAAGCACGTGGGAGATAGGGAAGCGCCTGGCAGGCAGCTCACCTCTCAGAGCTTGCCTGGAGCCAGATCCAGCAGCACAAAGAGAGCACGACAGCGCGAGCGCGCCGTGCCGCCCCACTGCACGCAGCAAGCCCCATTTTAATGCCACTCCAGCCATCGTTTCCCACCTTGCTCTGTGAATTTGCACAGAGACCGATGGAGGACGGGGCGAAGACACAGAGCAGCTCCCGTGACCGAGCTGCCAAACCCCCTGTAACACAAAGCAGGAGGCACAGCATCAACGTAACCCGTCGTATTTCTGCATGAGAACGTTCCCTGTAGGAAAAAGCCAGCCCTTGGCTGTTCCCGTTGCAGCACACGGAGCATTGATGCTGCGTGCACACCCCGGACCCGTTGCACCGGGGAGATGCCGTGCTGCTCCCCCAGCAGGGTGGGGAAGGGATCAGTGCCACGAGCACACACACACACACGGGTGCTCTCAACCCAGAGCTGCTGCAGGGCCGGTCCCAGGCACCCCACGCCGGTGCACAAAGCGGCTTTGCAGGAGAACCAAAATCCAGGTGTACATGGGGGGGGGGGGGGGGGGGGAACCCACAAAGCCTTAACACGAGCAGCTGGCACGGCGAGCTCTGACTTGGTGCTGAGCTCTCCCCTGCGCCAGATTCGGCCTTTTTGTTCTGCTCCATTGCTGCGTCCTTGGACGGGAGAGCCAGTTCACTGACACCCCCTTTTCCTCCCCCCTTTTCCTCCCCCAGCACAACCATCAAAGCTGGTGCTTTGCTTGGCACACGCAGCTCTCTGATAGGTGCCAGCACAAGTCACAGACGTCCCCGTTCCCCCCGTCCCAGCCAGCAGCGCACAGGAAGGCTCCTGGATGGGGAAGCCAACCCCAGCAGGACCTCAGCCCGCAGCGAGCCGTAGGAACCAGGAACAAAGGGAAAGCTCTTCAGTTCTTCAGACTCCAGAGGCAGCTCCGCGTCCACCCCAGGGGGCAGAACCCGGGGACGGCTGCCAGCACTGGGAATGCAGGGCTATGGGCTGGGACCTGCGACTGCAGCCCCCGTCCCCTGGGATGGGTGCGGAGCTCAGGGTGCTCAGCTGCAGCTCTTCCCGTGCTCCATCCCTGTATCTGCAAGCAAAGGGAATGAAGCAACCACTTCTTTGCGTGGCTCCCTGTCACTAAGGCTCCCCTGCAGGCTGGGCTAGCTCTGACATCAGCTGTCTTGCTGCAGGAACGAGCAGCGGGTGGCTGCTATCACAGCCTTAACTAACGAGGCTGCGTCCCACACCTGCGCATTTGCAGCAAGGAGCCACGATGAGAAACCCAAGCACCCCGCGTCTCTGCTGCCTTGCAATGACACAACACACTCGTGGATTTGGGATGGAATGAGCTTCCTGACGGGAGGCAGCACCCGCCTGGGTGAGCCAAAGCAAGGAGCAGCTTCCCACAGGAACTGAGAGGCGAGGAGGAGCCAGTACAGCCCGCAGAGCTCAGCAATACGGGGACAAGGGGCAGCACGCAGCCCAGGAGCAGAGCTGAGGGAGCTCACCCCAACCCCAGCACCTTGCTCAGAAGGAAGCAGAGCCACAGGGTCCCCGAGCCCTGGCACAGCCAGCCCGGGGCCGGCAGCAGCTGGCTTCAATCCCATCCAGTTCCTCAATTTGTTGGTCACATGGCCGTGAACAAACACTTGCTCAGTGCGAGGGAAGGGAGGGAAGGCACGCAGGGCTCCTGCAGCGCACGTAGTGCTTGCAGGTGTTGTGCAGCCACAGCGCGGTTACCAGCCCAGCAGGGCAGCAGGGCTCCGCTCCCCACTCTCCCTTCCCACCCCGCAGCCTCACCTCAGCCTGAGCCACTCTGAGATCCTCCAGCGCCTGAGATCTGGGCCAAACAGGGCTTCCTTCCTCACGTTTACGGGATGATTTCGGCTCTCTGCTTCCAAGCTGCCAGGAAATCCCAATGTGCTCGGGAGCAAACCCCGCAGCGCCAACCAACGCCAACCCAGCGGGCTCCGTGCACCCCCCGCCGTGCTCACAGCCCGCAGCCTGGCATTCTGGTTCCACCAGCTCCCTCTGCCCCTCGTTGCTCCCATTCCCTGGGAACCAAGGGCTCTGCTCAGCACTGAGAGCCGTGCCATGGCGAGCCACCTGCTCCCTGCGCAACAGAAAGCATTTCCAAAGTGCAGCCCCCACCGCCGGCGCAGACTGATGGGGCAGCTCTGCTCCCAGCTCTGCTCCCAGCTCTGCCCTTTGTGCTGCAGGGACGCAGAGCACAGCACAGCAGCCACGGGATTGCAGCACCAAGCAGCAGTGCTGCAGCCACCAGCACGGCTCCGGCTCACTAAAGCACACACGTGCACTGACTTCTGGTGGCAGCACCCCCTCAAGCCCCATGCATCCCTGCACCCCCGGCAGTGAATCTCAAAATGCAATGGTGCACCAGCACCGCCGCAGCCGGCGTGCAGCCGGGCTGGCTTGCACTCCCTCCTCCCGCTGCAGGAAGGAAACAGCCCTTTTGCAAAGGAAGCGATAGCCCTGAGAGCGGGCAATAAAACGCTCGAGCCAGGAGCCCACCTCGCTCAGCCCTGCACCCCCCAAGGGCTGCGGGCACCTGGGGCAGGCCCTGGCTCTCCGCAGCATTAGGGCTGCGCCGTGCAAGCAGCGCCTGATTGCCCGTGTTCCAAACAGATGCTGTCTGCTGGTGCTGCCAAGGCAGGAAACCAACGCAGGAGGTGAGCCCTGCTGTGCTTTGCAGTGTGCACCGAGTGCAACGAGCATCAGGAGCCATGAAACCCCCCCCCCCCACCTGCAATGCACCACAGCCCTCTGGTCGGCTCTCCAAAATGCAGCTCCCCAGCAGGTGATTCTTTCAGAAGACAGAGCTTGGGGGGACACCAAACTGAAGACCGAAGCTCACACTGTGACAACGCTCCAGAAACAGAGCTGCAGGAGAGCTCACGCCAGCTCCAAAGTGATTGCAGCGCTGTCGGCTCGGCAGGGCCGGCCGCCCCGAGGTGCTGACGCTCTTCTGCAGCACCGACGTGGGGCTCTGAGGTCAGGGACGCGCCGTGCTCTGACAGGGTGCGAGAGCAAGAAGACAGGAGGCTGGAAAGGCACGGAGCCGCCGCGCCATCTCCGTCATGCAAATCAAAGCCCCGGCCCCCGGCGTGAAGATGGGAGGCTCCGATGGCGGCTGCAAAGTCACCTTGGGAGCACTGAGGAGGAGGGTTTGCAGCAAGGTGGGGGTTTGCAGCAGCGTAGCGGCGCCCCTGTAACCGACAGGCCAACAGAAGGGGCTGCACGCAGCCAAAGCTCACCAGGGTGAGCAGCGGGGAGAGACCCAGCACCATCCATCCACGCACGTGTGACCGCGTGGCTCTGCTGCCCTACCTGGCAATGGGCAGGCAGAGAGCTCACACCCACACGAGGAATCCCGCTCCTTCGATAAGCAGCGCAGTAAAACAAGCAAACAGCCCCGATGCTCGTGCTCAGCTGCCACAAACGCGGCGGGCCCTCTGCCCACAGCTCCCTGCAGGAGCACCTGATACACAGAACATACAGAACGCTGCTTCCTGTCATCGCAGGCAGCGGATGCTGGAGGAGCAGCACTCCCTCCTCCTGCTTTCCCAACCCAGTGCACTCACACTGTTCTCTCCCCCCATCACCAATAGCTGGGCTAGAGCCGGCCCTGACCCAGGCGGCCCAGCATGAGCAGAGTTTTCCAACCCAGGCGCTTCCCTCCTCGTTATCTCCATCATCAGAAAAGAAAACAGCCCAATATTTATGAGACGAGCAAAACAGGATGGGAACAGCAGCAAACACCGCTGCTCGTGATGCTGGGTGTCAGGTTGAGTTCGCAGGTATGAGTTTCCCCGCGTCTCCCCACGCCGGCCTTCTACCAGCTGCCCTCCCCGCGTGCCGAGCAGGTAACAGGAAAGCAGACGGCCTCGAGCCACAGCTCATTTCGAAACTGCTGGAAAACAGCACAGGCCCAGACAGCCTGACAGCACTCACCTGCAACCCCAGCCCAGAGGTGGCTGCTGCTCTGAGACGGAGCAGCCGAGCAGACAGAGGTCGCCTTTAAACACACCTGCAGTCTCACCGGCGCCTTTTGGGGTTGGCTTTGGGTTTTGTTTTTGTTTTTTTTTTTGGTTGATAACTACGGGGCTGCGTGTTCAAAATCGATTTGGAGCACGAGGTTAAAGAGTAAATCAAGCAGTGAAGCCGTGACCTCGCTCAGCCGGGAGCAGGACGCTCCCAGCGCCAGGCAGATGAAGCCCACGGGGAACGCGCCACTTCTCTCCAGCTTCTAATCAGCCACCGAAGGGACGGCGACTCAGCTTCTCATTAGCCGTGCTCTTCGGGCACCACGCAGGCACCCTCCTAGGGGAACCGAGCCCGGCAGAATAACAGGCCAGCAGGAAATGACACCGTGCAACAGATGGACTGCACTTCGCATCCCAGCGGAGCCACTCAGCCTGCCCGCCCCTCCTTTCACTGGTGGTGATTTTCCCCAGGTCCTGGCTGACGCAGGGACCCGGCAGCACAAGGGCACTTGAAATCCCGTGGCTCTGCTGCTTTGCTGCCAGCAGCGCTGCACCAGAGCGGCCGCAGTGAATTAGTTCACGGCAACGCATCGCCCATCGTGACACGTGGCTGCTCTGCCAGCAGCACGCCGTGAGCACAACGGCACCGAGTGAATCTGCTTTCCCACCCCGTCCTCCTCCAATGGACCGGGCAAAGCGTCGCCTGTTTCCAGGATGCAGCAGAGGAAAACCCGCTGGGACCGCCCTCGATTTTCCCACCTCTGCCACGGCTGCTTCCCCTCCTTCCACACAACCAACCCCTCCACTGCGAGCCTCTCTCCGGGGCTCATCAGCCCTCCCCCTCCCCCCCAGCCCTTCCCGGTGGATAAATACAAGCAGAGACGCGGGGTTGCAAACAGAAGGAGAGCTGGAAACCGGGCGGGCAGCGAAGGAGCAGCGCCTGCACATCACCCAGCTCCTCCTGCATCCCTGCCCGGCGTCAGCGTGCGACAGGCGCAGCTCCCCCCGGCACACGCAGGTTTCTCACAGCGCATCACCCAGCACTGACCCCCAGCCATCAGACCCGGCTCCGTGCACGCCCCAGCGCAGCGGAACGCGGGGGAAACGGGAGCTGCGCGCCGGGCACAGCCCTGCCCGGGCCGGGGATGCTCCGCGCCGGGGGAAGCTCACAGCACAGCAGTGCCCCGCACCCCTCCAGCCACCTGGGTTCGGGATGGATCCACGCGGTCGGACAGGACAGGCTGAAACGGAGCCTGCGATGGAATAGGGGACGCTGGGTGCTAACTTCACTCGGTGCACCGACATGGTCCCACCACCAGCGGCCCGGTCTGGGGCGATTCCCTCCCTCTTCGCTCTCCCACTCGTTGGAGAAGGAAGCCGAGCTCCGGAAAACCGCGGCCGCGGGGCTCCCCGGCTCCTGAAATCAACTCCGAGCCCACCAAGCGGAGCCACGGGGGCTCGCAGCGAAACGGAGCGGCTCGGGGACGGCGCGGCCCCCGGCACCGCTCGGGGTTCCCCGTCCCGGGCAGCTCCGAGAGCGGGGGGGGCTCGGCCCCACACGGAGAAACAAAGGGCGAAGCGCCGAGAGGAGCCGGGAGCTCCGCGGGACGGAGCGGACAAAGCGCGGCCCCGAGAGCCCAGAGCGGGGGGGGGGAGGGGGAAGGGAGCGGGGGCAGCGCGGAGCGGCCCGAGGGCAGAGGAGCGCGGCGGGGCCCGGGCACGGCGCTCGGGCCCATCCCAGGGCACAGCCCCGCCGCACCGAGCCCCTCGCCCCGCTCAGGCTGCGCCCCGCAGCCCCGCGCAGCCCCTCTCCACTCCAGCGAGCCCCGCACCGCCCGCCCTCACCTGCTGCCCGCGGCCGCCGGCTGAGCTCCGCCGCTCCCCTGGGCCGGCCCCGCCGGAAGCCGGGCAGGGCGCGGGGCATGCCGGGAGATGTAGTCCGCCTGGAGCGCAGGCCACGCCCCCGCCGCGGGGTTAAGGCCACGCCCTCCTCGTGTTAGACCACGCCCCCTCCGTGTGTTAGGCCACGCCCACAACCCAACTTTAGGTCACGCCCCCTCACCGCGGGGTTAGGCCAAACTTTAGGCCACGCCCCCAGGGTTAGGCCACGCCCCCTGTGGTGAGGTGAGGTTTAGGGTGAGGGGCTCGGGTGGGGTTTGTGAAGTT
>NC_034430.1:2138940-2140208 GCF_002078875.1 Numida meleagris | reverse complement strand
TCCCCATGGCTCCCATCAGCGACCCGCACTGAGGGGGAAGGCACAGGGGGGGGTGGGGGGGGAAGGCATGGGTACCCCATGTCCCACCCCAGCATCACTCTGAGGGCACCTCCCTCCCCCCCCGGGCAGTGTGCTGTGCCATAAAGTGCAGCAGGGGATGGGGGGGGGTGGGCATTGGGGGTCCCTTGTGCTGCAGGAGGAGGGGTGCAGGCTGAGCGCTGCAGACTTGGAACCCTTCCCCACAGCCCCCCCCGCCCTGACACGCTGTGTGCAGCAAGCTCACGCTTTGGAGTGATGGGCAGGGAAAGGAGAAGCGCTGCCCTTCTCTTGGCACGAAGCCCCCCAGCCCCAAAGGGACCCGGAGGGGGTTGGGGGGGGGGAGGGGCAGCAACCCCCCCTTGTCTTCAATAGAAGGACTCAATGCATGAGAGCAGAGCTGGGGCAGCAGAGCCACAGCAAGCAGAGCAAAAGGCACCGTGCATGCACCGGGGGGAGGGGGCCTACACTGCGGGGGGTGACACCCAGTGGGTGCAGCATGGAGCTGATGGGTGACACCAACCCTGACCCAACCCCCACCAGAACAGGGCACTCAGGGGGAGGGGGGCACAGAGATGCAGGAGGGAGTGAGGCTGTAGCTCTGCACCAGCAGCAAGTAGGGACAAACAGTGCAGGAGGACGCTGGGATGCACCATGGATTCCCCCCCCCCCAGTTCCCCATTGCAGCAGCACAGAGCAGGTGGGGGGGCATGGGGGGGTGGGAAATGCAGGCACTGCAGCAGCCCCCACCCTACTCCCACCCAGGGCCTGGGCTCAAGGCACTTCCAGTCCCCAACTGCAGGGGGCTCGGGCTGACCCCTGGAGATTGGGGGGGGGGGGAGCAGGGATGGGGTGCAGAGGGGGCACCGACACCTCCGTGCCCTCAGCCCCCCCCAGTTCATGTACAGAAGGACAGAACCTGAGGGTCAGGATGGGGGGGGGGGCATAGCAGCATCATTGCTAAGGTCACCCCAGGGAAAGGGGCTCAGCTCCACGGGGCTCCCCCCCACGCAAGGCACAGAGCAGCCGAGCAGCCCCACTTCCACCCACCCCACAGGGACACGGGGGGGCACTCAGACACCCCCCCCTGCCCCCCCATTCCAGGATAAGGGGCACAGATACCCCATTCCCCCCCTGTATCTCTACATCCATAAGGCAGGAGGCAACATCCCAACTAAGTCCTCACAATCACGGCTCCCCCCCCGCTCCCAGCAGCAGGAGGACGACGAGGG
>NC_034430.1:2134372-2137239 GCF_002078875.1 Numida meleagris | reverse complement strand
CACCACCCCTTCCCCATCCACCCACCCGACTTACAGCCCCAAAAGGGTTAAACCCAGGGAGCGATGTGGCCCCCCCGGACCAACCACCCCCCGAAATAGCTGCATTTTAGGGTCTCCCACCTTGATGTGCTCCTTGGTGATGAGCCAGGGCCGGTGCGCCAGCAGCTTGTTGATCTCATTCAGGTTCCTGAGCTTCTGGGGGGCACAGTGCAGCCCCTGCAGCCACGCCGGGTTGCCCCCCGCCTGCAGGAACTCCCCCATGTGCAGCCCCACCAGGTAGGTGCACTGGTGCCGGGCTGCTGCCTGCGGGGACAGCCGGACCGTCAGCCCCAACCCTGACCCGAGCCCATGGAGAAGCCATGCAGGGACCCCCCCCACCACCACCCCGAGGACGGTTTCCCTTGGGACAGAGCTCAGACACGGGGGGGGGCTTCACACCCCAACATCAGCCCTCTGGCTGTAAGGCTGCTGGGAACCCCAAAACCGACCCCAAAGTGGCTTCTGGGGAACGGCATCACCGGGGGTCCCGCGCTCACCATGATGGCGATGTAGTGGCGCTTGTGGTAGGGGAGGGGCCCGTCCATGCGCAGCAGGAGGTACTGCGTCTTCCAGAAGCTGCTCAGGTACTGGGGGTGCAGCCCCATCACCATCGTGATGTTGTCCACGCGGCCGCCCGACACGAACGCTTCGATCAGCAGCTGCCGCCGGCTGCTCTCAATGCCCTCCTGCAGGATCTGGAAGCCCCGGCCCCATTTAGAGCTCCTCACCCCAAAGGATGACCCCCCCACAGCCTCCATTTAGGGCCACGCACCCCACAGGATGCTGCCCAACCCCCATTTAGGGCCGCTGCCCCCAAAGGACGCCCCCTACCTCCATACAGGGCTCCTCACCCCAAAGGACAACCCCCCCCAGCCTCCATTTAGGGCTGCTCCCCCCAAAGAACACCCCCCCTCCATTCCATTTAGGGCTCCTCACCCCAAAGGAACCCTCCCAACCCCAATTAGGGCCCCTCACCTCAAAGGACCCCCCCAGATTCCATTTAGGGCTGTTTCCCCCAAAGGACACCCCCCTACCTCCCAGCCCCCCTATAGGGCCAGTTCCCCCAAAGGACACCCCCCAGCCTCCATTTAGAACCCCTTACCCCAAAGGAAGCCCCCCCAGCTCCCATTTAGGGCCGCTCACCCCAAAGGCAGCGCCCAGCCGCCCGCCTGCCGCCCGGAACGGGCACCTCCGGCCGTGCCCACCGCCTGACCCCCCATCCCCATGGGGTGAGCTGGGATCAGGGGACCCCATCCCGGCCCCGTGCAGCCCGCTCAGCACCGGGTTGTTTATGTGCTGGGGAGGAGCTGGAGCTCGGTCCCCCCCCCCGGCGCGGTGACGAAAGCGCAGCGCTATCTCTGCTCGAGGAGGAACCATCTGGGTGCCGGCACCCGGCGCCGCGATAGGGCTGGGGGGATCCCCGGCTTCGGGGTGGGAGGAAGGCGCAGCCCCAACGCTGCACGGGGCAGCACCGCTCGGGCAAGAGGAGAAACCGCATCCCAGCATCCCAGCCCTCCCACAGCCGGGTACCACCACCAAGAGCCCCCACCCCAACAGGGCCGCGTCCCCTCCAGCTTTGCGGGTCCCCAACCCACGGGGGACGCACCCCCCCCCGCTGACAGCGATGCCCTCTTACCTCCTCCGCGGGGATGAAGGCGCTGGGTCCCCTCCCCAGCTGCGGGGGCACCGGGATCCCTCTGTCCTATAGGGTGGAAAGAGCGGTGGTATCAGCCCCGGCGGCGCTGGGACGAAGGTGACGCGGGGCTGTCACCGGATGGGTGACTCAGGGCCGTGGGACGCGACGAGCCGGCCAGACCCCCCCCCCCCCCGGCCACGGCCAGCACCGGCGGGTGTTGCGTCAGGCTGATGAAATCACGGCCGGGTGTTGCTGGGAGGTGTGACAGCGGACGGGGCCAGGACGAGCCCCAGCCCGCACAGCCACGCGTGCACCCCGGATGGATTTGGGGCCTCAGTGGGGAAAAGCAAAACTCAGAGCACAGAGGGGGGTGTTGTGGGGGTGCGGTGCCACGTCCCCCCATGTCCATGCCCACCTGCACTGCAGGATCAGGAGCCCCTCCTGTGGGTTCCCAGTGCATAAAGCCCCAGAGCTGGAACACGGGGATGCAGCAGAGCCTGAACCCCCCCCAATGCGGCCCCACACCTCTGGGCTGCCCCCACAGCCCCCGTCCCATTTTTTTCGGCCCCACCAGTGTGGGGACACGCACGGCACTGCCGGGGGGAGCACCCCGCAGCAATCCCTCAATGCAGGCTCCGATTTCCCCCAGTCCCTCTGCCAGCAGGATGCGGGGTGGCACTGGGACACTGGTGCCTGCTCCCAGCAATAGGGACAGGCTGCGCTCTGCCACCTCTGCGGGGACTCCTGCAAGCACAGGACGCAGCAGGACGCCTCGCACAGCGGACACCTGCACGTTGTGGGGCCGGGAAGGCTGGGATGCAGCCCACGCAGACCCCACATCCCCTGCCCTGGATGGGATCCCTGCAGCATCCATCAGAGCGGGCGCTGCATCACCCAGCAGCGCTCTCCAAGACCACCCAAAAACCACAGCCGCGCTCCTTCACCCATTGATGGAGAGCTCTGCCCCACACCTGCACCCCCCATGCCCCCAGCACGGCGCTCAGCAGCAGCGCGTTCACCTGCAGGACGCGGGACATGGCGCAGCGGGACGGCACGCGGCCCCCCCAGCGAGAGGGCTCTCCAGCGGTGTCAGCGCCCGGGCACAGCGCTGCTCTGCCAGCTATCCCCAGAGCACTGCAGCGACGCGGGGGGCACGCAGCGCCCATCCCAAATGGGACGATGGGACGGGGGG
>NC_034430.1:2113831-2134307 GCF_002078875.1 Numida meleagris | reverse complement strand
GGGGGGGGTGACACGAGGCGGCCAGGTGGCAGCTGTCAGCGCGGCCACGCGCTCCCGGCGTGATGGGCAGTGAGTCACCGCAGGTGGCACGGCCCCACGGGCACCCAATGGGCACCCGACGGGCGCCCACATTCCCACGGCCCCGAGCGCACGGGGCGCTCCTGCCCTGAGTCACGGCGGAAGCAGCAGTGGGGTGACAGCGGGGTGACAGCGGGGCCAGGCTCGTGCCACCGGTGCCGAGCGCTGCCCTGACTCACAGCAGCCCAACCGGTGGAGAAGGAGCAGCTCAGCGAGCAACGGAGAAACCCCACGACGCCAAGCTGCGCACCCCGAAAGCGGCCGGGACTCGGCGCGGCCCGCCGGGCTGTGACAGCTCAGGGTGACCTTTGGAGGTGCATTGTAATCATTGCTGCGCGCGGGCTGTAATGTTTTGCTGCGTGAAGCAATCCTGAGCTTAACCCCCGCCGCGCTGCCGTGGGGCAGCGGCTCAGCACCGCTGTCTGCAGGTGGGGAAACTGAGGCACGGCGGCGATGTGCTGACCTGCGCCGGCCCCACGGCGCGCAGCCAGGCTGCAGTGGGTGCAGGGTGGGCAAGGGGTGCCCGGCCCCAAACGGAGCACCCAAGGGAAGGAGTTAATGCCCAGGGGAGCGGGAGGACGGTGCCAAGCGTTGCCCCGCGCCGGTGCCAGGGCTCGGTCAGGTGTTGGAAAATCGTTCCCGATAAGGGGAGGTTAAACAAACAAACACCCCGCAGAGACCCTCTGAAAATCATCACACGTCACCAGGCGGGGGCTCGGCCCCGTTGATGCACGGAGCAGCCCCATTGATTGCTGCCCCCGCCTACAAACAGTGGCAATTCTTAAATCTGGGGGAGATGCAGCGGGGGGGCCCTGCAGAGCTGCATGGACAGCCCAGGACTCCCAGCAGAAAAAGCCCTGCGCCCTCTGGGACCTTTCCCAGCCCTTCGAGCGGCCCCAGGCCCGGCTACGTGGGACCTGGGGGGCTGCTGCTCTACACCTTTATGTGGGCCCAGACCCGGCAGGATGGGGACAGGCACTGAGTGCCACGGGGACCCAGCTCAGGCTCCCACCACCCTCCTGCCCCAAGCACCCCCGGCACAGCGGAGCACCCCCACACGCTGCCTGGCCTCGGGGTGACGCGTCGCCTGCCCCAAACTGATGGGCTGCAGAGTGACACCGTGACCAAAGCGCCCCGACTTCAGCTCCCAAGCGCTACGGGACCGACCTGTAGCCGGCACGAGCCGTGCAGCGGGACACAGCCCCGGGACACCCCCGGGCAGCACAGGGGCGTCCCACCACCGCCACCCCGTGCCTCAGTTTCCCTCCAGATCCCCCCCAGGTCCCGCAGACCCCCTGCTGCCAGCAGCTCCCGGAGGGCGCTGGGGACCCCACGCAGTCACCCAGCACCCCCCTGTGGAGAGGGACCGCCCCATCCGCGGCACCGGGCGCTTCCCATACAAGCGATCCTTTGGCCAAACGACCCCAGGAGGTGCGAAAGCACCGGGAGGAGACCCAAACCCCAAACCCCGGGGTCGGGCGGTGGGGCAGCGTGACAGCGCGCGGCCCCGCGGTGCTTCGCAGCCCGACCCCAACGCCAGGTGCCCCTCTCTTACCTCCTCGCCCCGCAGAGCCCCGCATCCCAAGCGCTCCTCCAGCCCCGGAGGGCAGCGCTGCGAGCCGGCCACCAGCATGGCACCGCGCTGGGGACACCGTGGGGACGGCTAAGGAGCGCTCATAGCCACAGTGCCGCGCTGCGGGGCTGCTTCGGGGCCGCAGCACTTTTTGGGACCGCAGCGCTCATTGGGGCCGCGGCACCCGGAGCGCTCTTTCATAGAGGGTGTGAATGGACGCAGGCCACGCCCCCTCCCCGGGCCTCCACCAATGGCATTGAGGGGCGTGGCCACTGTCTGCCCTCCCGCCAATCAGCGACGGGCGCGCGGGGCACGCTGGGGGCTGTAGTTTGTTTTGCTCCCCGCGCGGTCCCCTCCCCCCTCGCCCCCACCCGATAAAAGTTTGTGGACGCCGGGTTTGGGAAACCACGGAACCGCTGAGAAACGGCGAGGAGCTGCGGGGTGAGCAGCGCTGCCCTCCCGCGTACCCCACCGGAGCATCCCATCCGCGTGGCCGACAGAGATCAGCTGCAAGGAGGGGAAAGGAGCCCAAATCATAACAATAAAATAACGACGATAACAATAACACACCAGGCACCAGCAGCCCCGGACAGAAGCGCTGATAACAAGCTGGTGCTCCTTGACAGCTCGCACGCGGCAGAGCCCAGCAAACAGCTCTCGCTGCACAAACAACTCCGGCTGCGCCTGGTAACGGCCGCCTCCTCCCGCTCCGCTCCCCGTGCTGCCCCTGAGCGGGGGGCGGCCCGGCTCCTTGCAGCCCTGCCGGCCTCGGGGGGGCGGGGGCTGAGGTTCGGAGCAGGCAGCTGCTCCTGTGCCCTTTTGCAGCACGCTGGGGTCTGCAGACAGCCCCACTGTTTCGTTTATCGATTATTTTTTGAGGGGTGTTGCGCGGTTTTGGTGCGGGGGTGGGAATCGCCGCGTCTGTCAGCCCCCGGGGTAAGGGTGGAATGCGGGGAGCTGACCCGAAATCCTGACCCGGCTCGGCTCTGCTGGGAGCGGCAGCAACAGCTTGCTGAGCAGCTGGGGGCTGGGATGCGACGTAATTAACGGGCTGAGCAATTAGGGGGCTCTGTGGGGCTGGATGCAGCCCGGGGCATCCCCAGTCTCCAGCCTAGCGTTGAGCACCTGGAGCTGTGGGTGCCCAAAACTCTTCTTCTCCCCCCAAACTACCACGGGAGCAGCTGGGATCCTGGCCCACCCCATGGCAGAGCCCTCCCCCATTCCCAGCCCTAAATCCGCTGGGTGGAAGCGAGGAAAGGGAACACACACACAGAGGCTGCAGCCCTGGGTGACCCCGTGCCGGGAGCGGGTGGGTTTGCCCCACTTTGGGAGCATTGGGGTGGGGGGCTGCCTCTCCTTCCCCCTTTCTGCCCTCCCCGAAGCCCTGGGCACGAAGCGGAGCGCTCTGGGGCCGCGGGCAGGCACCAGGCAGGGGCTGGCAGTGCTGCCAAGCAGTTAACCCAAAAATATCCCCTCCGAGGGCCGTGCCAGGAGGACGCTCACCCAGCACTCGGCCGTGCCGTGGGGCCGGGCCGGGTGCTCGCTGGGCCGTAAGGAGCCGCACGCGATTCCCCATCTGCTCCTCGGCTCCGGGGCAGGCGACCCCGGCGTTCCCTGCAGCATCAGCACTTTTCCCGTTCTGTTTGCAGTGCTCCTTCCCACGCAGCAGCCGGTGTGGGCTGGCTGCAGCTTGGCCCCCCTCGAGAGCAGCCTGGCAGAGCGAGCTGCCCTGCGGCCACCTCCAGCCCGGGGGGTTTCTCCTGCTCCATCCCACGGGGTCCCGCTCCTTCCCCAGTTCCAGGCTGGCAGCATCCCTAGGGACAACGGCCAGGGGTCCCTCTCTTTCCACCCCACGAGCTGCTGTGGGAAACCAAGGCAGGGTTTTGCCCCTGTTTGAGCTTGCTAGGAAATAAAATGGCATCGGGGTTCGGCTGTGCTGGCTCATCCTTGTGCTACGCAGCAGCACTGCGGCTCGGTGTGGTGCTCATTGGAAGAAGGGTGGCAATGAGAAGCAACGTTTCCTCGAAGGGAAACCCAGCACGAGACAGAGCACCCCGCTTCCAGAAACACCCAGCATGGCAACGCAGCGCGGCTCGCTGATTACGCAGGGCCCGAGCGTGCCCTAGTTAACAAGATGCTGACTGTACAAGTCTGTTGATTTAGTTTAACAGCGCGCTGTAAGAAAGCTAAACAGGAAGGCGAGCCTGATTGCTTTCAGATAAGTCACCTGAGAGCAAACAGTGGGTTCGTGTGGGGCGAGCTGCTGCCCTCCAGGACCCCAAGGACGGGGCGGGCAGAAGTGGGGCTGCTCTGCAGGAGGGAGCTGCCATGGCTCAGGGGGCTCCTAACCCGAAATGCAGCGCTCGGCTCTGCAGCAGCGCGTGGGGGTTTGCACTGGAGCTTCTGCGTGGCACACAGGGGCGCGCAGCTCCAGCAGCACAACAGTGGGTTATACTGGTTTGTACTGGTGAAGGGTTCGCGTGGCCCTGGAACCTTTGTGAGCAGCAGACACAGCTCCCACGTGCTGCAGCCCGGCGCCTTTGGACTCGTGCACCTCCTGAGGCTTCCTTTGGAAGAAGGCAAAGGGCAGCGAGTCTTGGCGGAACGAGAGGGAGAGCAAGGCGGGATCAGGAACAAGGCGACTTTCTGATGCTTTAAAGGCTGTGAAGGTCCCGAGTTGTGGTTTTTAAGGCGATGCAGCACAAACTTGCTGCCCCCAGGGCGTGCTGCAGAGCCGGCGCTCCCAGAAAGCCCCAGCAATTAGGCAAGGAGGGGAAGGGAGCGTGTTTGGGGATAATTACCGGCTGGGGAAGGCGGTTTACTTCTGCTGCCGGTTCCCTCCTGCTGCAGGTACGCGCTGTCAGGCTGCAGAACTGTTTTTTATGCATTCCTGTATACAAGCTGCAGATCCTTGCCAAGGGGCCTGCAAGGTTGGAAAGCAGTTTGCTTCAAGTAATTACTTGAAGAAACAAACTAAGAGCACTAATCCTCTCGGTTAGATCTCAAGAAAGGCTTTGCAAGAGGTTTTTCGTGCCCTGAAGCCCCACCTCCAGCTGCCCAGGTCAGCGCTGCTGAAACCACAGCCCCTGGGCTTCAGGATCCCAGGGACAGGAGCTTGCCAGCAAGGGGCAGGTAAACGCCTGCTCACCTGGAAATGGGGTGAAGGGGAGAAGCTCTGTTCCAAAGCCTCATTTTCGCCCCCGATTTCAGCTCAGTAATACCCTTTTTCAAGTGCATTCAACCGCTGTCAAAAACCTCTTTTCCCGAGGCTTTGAAATAGAAGTGGAGCAATCACGGCCCCAAATAATAAATGTACGTCTACAGATACCCTCCTGCAAACATGCAAAGTGCTTTAGGAGGGGATAAACCGCAGCGAGGAGGAAGCGTGCGCCGGCAGATAAAGGCGGGAGCCACTTGTTGCTTACCAAGGCCCGGCTGGGCATTGCACAAATTGCCCACAGCCCCTTTTGAAACCCTCTGCTGGAGGAGCAGAGCGGGGGCTGGGGGCACGGAGGCCGCAAGGGCCGAGCCTTGGGTAAATCAGCTCTTATCTGCCTCCCTGCCTGCTATAAACAGGGCTAAGTGGGCACGCTCAAGGATACGGCGAGGTTGGCGCTGCGCTCAGCAGAGATAAGGCGAAGCCCTACTGGCACACTTCTGCAGCGCTGCCTGGATGAGGGGCAGCTCGGGCATCTGGGGATGGAAACAGGCCCAGCTCGCTCTGCGTGCTGACAGCCAGCAAACCTGGGGTGAAAACCCCGAGCAAGTGGGAAAACAGCCACGGAAACAGCTCAAGCCTTCCCCAGAGAGAGGGAAAGAGAACCTGCATCCAACCTTGCCGTGTGCCTCGCCACCTGAGGAGCAGGGTGGGGGCACTTCCACGTGGGAATCACCGTTGGCTATCCCATTTCTGCTGCAGTTGGGCACTTCTGAAGAAAAACGAACCTGTTTTCCCTCACGGAACAGCCCCGCTCGTGGCTGAGATAAGGGGAAGACCTCAGAAACGGCGCTCACTCATTGAGGTGGCATCTGTATCTTAAAGGAACTGCAAACCCTTCTCCTGTCGCCTCCTGGTTTCCTATGGAGATGCTGTTCCTGCGCTCCGTCTCCATTGGGGTGGCTGGGGAATAAAGCAGAGATCTGGTCTGATAGCAGCAGATCGGTCCTGGGAAGCGGGACGTAACCAAGTAACGCGGATCCTAGCAACAGCCTTGATTGGGATTTAAAGATAGAAAGCAAAGTAGGAGCGGAGCAAACAATGGGGAGCAGCATCTCCTTCCCAGGCACACAGAGCCCGAAGGCGCGGGGCTGAGCCTCGGCCGGCAGGAGATGGATCAGCACCCGGCCTCACTGCTTCGTTTTAAGGCAAAGAGAAAGCATCAGACACTGCTGAGGATTTTTGAAAACGCTTTAACATGTGTCAGAGTTTGGTACAAATCAAAGCATCCCTTTTTTAAAATCTCCATTATTACAAACATACAAAGAAAACAATGTTCTTACTACAAATCATCGGCTACTCAACTTTTTGTCACCATTTAGAAAAAAAAAAAAAAAAAAGGAGAGAGAGAGAGAGAAACAAAACAACAGAAACCCTTAATAGGATACACAGGGCCTTCCTCCCTCCGTGTATCTGTTTCTTGAGGGAAGCAGAAAAAAGCAAAGCCCCCGTTTAAAAAAAAATCCCACCAATGCACCTCATTTTCTAAAAACGTGTGAAGTATAAAATTAGGTGAGGATTTTCCAGCTGTCACACTCTGGCAAAGCGTAACAACCCCTTTTTTTTTTTTTTTTTTTTTTTTTTTAAATTCTTTCCCTTTCCCTCACTTCAGAAGTCTCTTGTAAAAAAAGCAAAGAGAACAAACCAAAGATGTGGCAGAGTGTCTGATGCTGCAGCGTGCTCCTTCCATGCCGGAAGCCAACATCATCAAAAAGTGCCTTTGAGTAAAGTCATCTTTAGTAACAAAAAAAAAAAAAAAAAAAGCAGGGAAAAAAAAAAAAAAAACCCTATCACAAAGTCTAGTTAAAAGCTTCATAAAAACCCCGGCAGAGCAAGCAGCCCTGCCTCAGAGGGCAGCTTCTCCTTTTCACTACCTACCACTGGCACTGCTCCGCACTAAGGTGTCACCCCCTCCCCCTCCGCCCCGAGGGTCTCCGAACCCTGAGCTGTTTCTTCATGCCCCGCACGGAGCTGGGGGCTGGGATGTCACGGAGCACTGCTGCCGTTTCCCCCCAGTGCCAAGGGCTTCCCGTGCCCCCCGAGGCGCCTGGGGAGCGCCCGCCCCCGCCGGCCTCGGTGGAAGGGGCCGCGGGCTCCGCTCGTCCCGTTTCTGAGAAGCACGGCCCCGTTGCAGGGAACTTTCGTAGCCCTTTTATTCTGCCGGCTTTGGGTTGGCAGTGAGAAATGTCCCCGGAGAGTCCCGAGAAATGCTTCCTGGCTTGGGACGCTGCCTCAGTAAGCACTTTCCTGGAGCCAACCTGGCCCCTGCTTCTGCATCTGGAAGGGAGCAGAGGGGCAGGGGAAGGGGGGGGAGAGGGCGAACTCGGCGCGGGCTCTGAGGGAGCGCAGGCAACAGCCGAGCCTTGAACTGTCCTCATGTAAAGAAACGGAGTAAATGCTCGATCATATCAAGCCCTGGAGGCCACTACGTGACCACGGCACCGGGGGACGAGGCGGCTCTGGGGAGGCATCGTTCCCCTCTGGCTGGCAACCCGAAAGCGATCGTAACGAAACGAGAAAAATAAAAATAAAAATAAAACCAAAACCCAGCAGTCAAGTTTGTCAAGCTGACGTCGGAAAAAAAAAAAAAAAAAAAAGAGGAAAAAAAAAAAAAAAAAAGAAAAGAAAAAAGAAGAAAAACGACACAAAAAAAACCCCAAAAAACACAAAACCCAAACCCACCAACCCTCCAAGATAAATAGATAGCCCCCATTTTGGAAGCCTTTTCAAGAGGATGGACGAACCGTTCTCAGCAGTGGCAGCACCTTCCAGTAACAGCTGTCGGGCTGGTGATTGATCGGCTTCCTTTCCAAGAGGGAACAGTTCGAGAAAAATCAAGCTCCCACCACACAGCTCCTGTCTCATCTGCGTAACAACTGGCCACGGCTATTGCCTCACAGCAGCAGGTCTGAAACCAGCAAGCAGGCTGTAATGCAGCAGGTTCCTGTTTGCTAATAGAAAGAGTTGGCAGTGGTAGTAACTGGTCAGTTCTTCCAGTAAGCAGTACTTCGGGGGGGACTTAGGGTGGCTGGGACCTCTCCCCATGGATCGCCATGATACAGAACACAATTCAGAGACCGAAACCAGACACACTCAAGCATGCTGTCGAAAGGCAACACACCCCGGGCGTTTCCATCGAGTCCACAGCAGTGGGATAGTGACAACACTGAGGTTGTGGCTTCCAGCGATCAGGCAGGCCTCCTAGACTCCTTGGCTAATGCTGGGGAAAGCTCCCACACTGGGGGTTTGGTTTTAAGGGGATGTTATTGCTCCCGACTTCTCAGGCTTTTTGCCCTTGGATAGGGCAGCTGCTTGCTTCAGGAGTTCTCTGTTCTTGGCCTGGAAACACAGTGAAAATGGGTATTTAATTGAAGGGATCATCATCAGTTCTCGGGGTCCTAGAGATGCCTGGACAGAACTGCTGGCATCCTGCAGGCAGACGAGGGAGGAGCTAGGTGTTGCTGCGAGGCATCACAGCACACGTCCAGAACCTCACTGCCACCCCCTAGAAAGGGCTCTTCCATCCCTGCCCCCTCGCGTCCCCCCGCTGTAACTGAGACGTGGGCTGGAGCTGACAGCTTCCACAGAGAGATGTGACAAACACAGGACTCGGGCCAAGCCAGCCAAGGACACTCGCCAAGGTCACCGGGGCTGGCTTTCCTTCCTTCTCTTCCCATTCCATCAGCCACCGCGCTTTGACAGCGCGAGAAGTGGTGGAGAAAAATGTTAGTGACTCAAGCTCCCACCTCGGCTCTCGTTCTAGCGAGTCGAAGGCAAATGTCTCCTATCTCGCACCCTCACTCACATCCAGAGTGCAAGATGGAAGAGCTCGCTCTGTTCTCCAGCTTTATTTCACCCTCAGCCCCTTGAGATGCTGCCAGCATTTTACCAGGATTCAGCACTGCACTGACTGCGTCTCCACAAGGAGCCTTCTGAACACGTCAGAGGAACAAAGCACGACTCTCTCTCTGCTTTGAAACGAATTAAAAATAATGGCAACTTACAAACAAGGCTCTTCATCTCTTTTACCAAACTTCCGAGCTCGCTCACCTGCAGCCTACATAGTAATTTGTGCTATTTCAGCAGGGTAAGGGGAGAACCCATGCAAAACCAGATACAGCCCTTCTGCACCAGTTTGCAGTGAATGATTGGATATGCAAACGTTATTAGAGCAATTAAACCCTCAGCTCCAGCGCTGCATGTGATAAAGCAGCTTCTTTTGCCTCCTGCGTGCTGGAAGAACACAGTCTCCCTGCTTCCCCCCACAATGAAAAAGAAACCAGGACAAAATAAACCAGGAGCACGTTGAAAAAAGTGAATCGTATGAACGCTTCCAGGCACCTACAGTACACCGAGACGATTCGAACTTTTATTTTGGAATCAGCAAGGAAAGTTTCCAGAGCCTCAGTCAACAGCAGCTGAAGTAGAACATTCAGACAGCAGAAAGGAGGAGGTCAGGGCAGTCCCACCGAGCTAAGGACGGGACAGCACCACAGGGGACAGACATGCAAGCCCCTCTCCACCCAGCAGAGGAGGGTGGCCAACCCGCTCATGGATCTGATGTACAGAATTGAGCAAGTTTAAGGCTGTTGGAAGGTGTCTGAGAGCTTTCAAGACAGACATGCTCTTTTAACTACAGCAAAGGCAGCATCAGGAAGGATATATACTCCTCCATGCACAGAGTGACCGGCGTGCCTGGCCTCGGGAAACCACTGCAAGGACAGAGGTCATCTCCCAGTAAGGGAGGCAATCAAAACGTGGGGGTTCGTGCTAGGGGAAAAGTCTGTTCAGAACAGCAAGTCATTCTTTGCAGGCCACCCAAAGATCTGAGATAGGGGCAGCTCTAGACTGAAACAGGCAGTGCAGGATCACGGAAGCAGAACAGAGACCCAAGGCTTTGGCTGCCATCAGTCCCTGAATCACAAACCAACCGTGCTGCCCTGCTCACAAGGAACGGGGAGCACACCCAGCCCCCGTGCACCACGCACAGATAGCCCAGCTTTCACAGGCTTACGTTGCTTCACAGCGTGCACTGTGATGGACACCAGCTTTCTGACAGCAACTGCAGTCTCCACAACCTGTCGTCTTCTCCAATAATTAACCTGGGTGTGTGCTGATGGAGGAGGGGCTGTTTTCTCAGCAGGAGCATAAGCCTTTTGTCTCATCCCCTCCCATCTCTCATTGCTGAGGCTTTAGATCATTATAAACCCTGGGGTAATTAAAGGGTGCAAAGTTCATTTCTAAGTCTGACTTCTTCCCCGTAACCAGCTCCCCTTTGACCCGATCTCTTCAGTGCCTCACAGTGTATTCATGCTGATAGTCTGTCTAGTGTTTCCATGGCCGTGACAAGAATCCTGCTCTCCCTGTTCCCTCGAGCTCAGGGACTTCTTTATTTGGACTACAGATACAGTGCTGAAGAAACTGCCAGTTGTTTCTCGATCTTTGTTCCCTTTGGTTACTGGTCACATAAATCACACTAAGAGCTACGTGGTGCGAGGAGCTGACAAAGGTTCTACAGTCTGGAGAAACAGGTTTAAACCTGATTTTGGCAGTAAGTCAAAGGGGTTTGACGGTTCCCATCCAGCCCGTAGGGGACACAACACAGCACTTTAAAACACAGTATGTCTGAGCCCAAGTAGAGAGCAGCAAGAAGGATATAAGTAGGGGACACAAGGCACTGCAGCCTGGTGCAGAGCTGGGGAGTGGCTTGCCAGGCAGGGCAGAGGCTGGAGGACAGGGCTGAGGAGCACTGGCAGAGCTGTGCGTGCAAAGGTTCACGGCTTGTTCCAATCAGGAGCGTCCTCAGTCGCTCCTGGGTGCAGCACAGCTCAGCAAATTAAAACAAAAATGCTGTCACCTGTAACTGCTCCATGACCTCCTTGTGCGTCTTCTCCATTTGGTTCATCTTTGCTCTCATCTGCGACTCCTGGTACTGCAAGTCGGCCTTCAGCTCCGTGATCTGCAGGCACACCAATAAAGAGCACATGAGATGGAAGCAGCGCCTGCCCTCACCCCACACGCACTCTGCCACAGAAAATGCCTCTACAGAAGTTGCCTGAGACCGGATGAGATTGGAAACACGCTGAGGTAGCAGGGGGAGAGCAACAGGACCGACACTGCACCACAGAGCTGCACAGAGCAGCAGAAGCACTCAGGGTGCTGCTCTTGTTCTGCACGGAGCTGCAGGTTTTCTCTGGGTCTTGCCCCCACACGGAGGTGTCTGAGAGAGCGGTTAGAAAACGACCCTTTACGAAATGAGTTTCCTCTAGGTGGGTCCTGAAGGCCTCTTCAGCTTTGGAAAGCAGGCAGCCTGGAAGCAGCCAAAAACCCTTTTGCTGACTACAGTAGGAAAAGCTAGACTTGGTTCGAGTGTGATCTGTGCGAACATGCCAGCTGTCAGCGTGCTGGGGTGGGGGAAGCAAGCCACGGGCTGTACCTTCTTCTCCTTCTCCAAAATCATCTGATCTTTCTGGTGCAGCATCTTCTTTAAAGTAGCCACCTCCTCCTTCAGCTGGGCAATGATAACAAAGTGGTCAGTGCCAGGAGAGTCCAAGGCGAGGTCCGGAGAAAAACTGCAGCAAAGAACAGGGAATGGCTCTCATCACGACCCCTCCTCTTCACTGAGGCAGAGGAATTCCCACACAGATGGCACTCAAAGAAGAAAGGGAATCACCTCACGACACACACTCTGCCCTGCAAGCATGCAACATCTGGAGGTGTTACCTGCACCCCGCCCTGAAGGCCACATGGGATTTGGGAAACACACACAAAGATGGGCAACAGTGTGATAAACTGCACTGCATTATTGCACAGTCAGCAGGGACACGGGACTGCTACGGGTGAACATCAGTCGGCGTCTGCAGCAATCCAACAGTAATGATCTATTTTCAAACCAAAGAGCTGAGGACAGCAGTCAGACAGCTCATGAAACTTTACGCAACCACTTAGGAACTCTCTTTGCTCACAGGCAGCCCTGGGATGTACAGCAGAACTTTCCACTCAATGTAAACAAACATGTTGGCAAGGAGGGAACAGGAAAGAGAAACAAATAACCTCCAAGTTAAACAAACAAAGCCAAAACAGACACCTAGATTAAAGCCAGCGCTGTCCTCAGCAGGGAAATGGGGAAAAAGACACGCTGGGCTTTTGTATTTTGACTCCACCATGATAGAGCAACGTAGGAAGAAGCTTTGTTACCACTGCAGAGCAGAAAGGACTCTACAGGAAGACAGAAATAGCTAAGGACCTGCTCACACACTGCCTAGGCTAAACTTAAGCAACAGCTGAAAACCCATCTGGATGTAAATCACCCTCTGAAGGCAACCCACCCATCTCCCTGCCAGACACCCAGCCATCAGGGCAGCCATCCACAGCGTCGCCCTACAGCTGCATTTCAGATCATAAGATCTGATAAGCTGCAGCCACAGGCCCAGAGAGCTCACCTGATCTTTGCCTGCCTTTTGTTCCCCACCGCTGTACTGGTAAGCTTGATTTTTATCTCTCGGTGCTAAAAGGGCAGCACACTCCCAGCCACACACACTTGAAATTGCTGTGTATAAAAATATAACAGTAATAAAAGTGACAACAAAGTTCCACCTAGAAGGTTACTTAAATCCTGGCCGTTATCAGACAGCACCACTGCACACAGTGCTGCCTCTCAAGCACCTCCAGGCTCCCAGTCCCCCAGCTATACAGCAGGATAGTGCACTGGCTGCTTGCACAGAGGTTTCCTCCAGCATCTGGAAAGAATCAATTTTCTAATTAAAAGCACAGCCTACGTTGATTGGACTGGATAGCAAGAATGTGGCAGAAAATCTCTTTCCACCACTGTGCTGGGGATTTACAGAAGGGAACTAAGCAAGGGCAGCAGCTTCACCGACCTGAAAGCCACAGGTCAGCCCTGCAGCACTGAGAGAGAAAGCTTGGCAAGGGGAAAGCCAGAGCTGGGGAGAGCTGTCTGCAGGAGACAGCTCGCTTTGCACAGCTGCAGCACGATGACAGCAGAGCCTGCTCTGTTAGGACATGGCAGGTCTCCGGGTACACTGGGTCTGCTATTGGCTTGTCACATTGCAGCTCTCGAGTGCTGATGTTCATACGTGCAGACAGCACCTCTGTTTTGAAACCATGCCTGAGAGCTACTCCTTGATGGTGGGGGCTCTGCACCGTGATGGTGGGGGCTCCAGCGCCTTTATAACAGTTAGAATGTCCCACTCAGTGCAAATATACTGGGGAGAAGAAAAAGGAGGGAAAAAAAAGATGGCAGACCAAAAACCCTCAGCTCTTCCTCACTGCATTCTTCTGGCTCAAAACAAACTCTGGCTTGCACCAAACCCTTGCCCAGGCAAGCTTCCCTGCTGCCATGTCCTGGGGTGATGAAGAGTGCTAGGAGACACTCAGGCAGGAACAATTCACTCCTGGGCAGCTTCTATTGCAGCAACAACAGAGCTGTGCAGGGAGAGTGGCCCTGCCACCCAGCGGAGAGAAGGGACAGGAGGGCCACCAGCCTCCTGCAGAGTGGAAGGAAAAACGCCAGCTACACATCTCTCCCTTCCTTTAACTATCAGATTAAAAATTAAACCAACCAACCAACCCCAAACACATTCTCTCTATAAGTAAACTCCATCACCAGGGCTGCAGCCCTTTGGGATAAGTTGGAGAGATGTGTGCTCTCCATGTGTGAGCAGCCTAAAATTCATGCCTCTAATTAAAGCAAATTGATGAGCTCCCATTGCATTCATTGGAGATGGGAGTTAAAAATGGAGCTCTTCCAAAGGCACCTGCCTCTTTCCATTGAGTGGAACAGAAAGCAAACTGCCTGCCTTAAACTCAACACCTGTTAAATGAATGAAATGAGGCAAAATAAATGCCAAGCTTAAAGGTTTTGCTATTCATGCCGAGCTCATTTAAAGGGGCACAAGGCAAGCTGACCGAACCAGCATCCAAATTTCACCTACGACAAAAATACACTCAATTCTCAAAAATCCATTCAGACCAGCAGGAACCAGCACGAGGGGCTGCAGGTGAAGCTGAGGTGCTCACGCATGTATGGGCTGAAGGGCACTGGCAGGACAGTGAGGCCTGTAAGGCAAGGTCTGCTGTGAGCTGCACCCAGAGCTGCTGCTGGGGAATGCTGCTCTGGGTGAGGCAGGGCTGCTGCTAACTCCTCTCAGAGCCCACCCAGAACCACACAAAGCTGCCCATGAAACGACTGCTGGAAAATGCCCCGTCCCCTGAACACAGGCACTGAGAGCATCATCCGCTCAGAAATACGAAAACACGCACACATAGAGCTCAGGGGCAGTTCAGTAGGACACACCAAAGAAATTCCCACTGCATCCATGAAGGAGCAACAATTCTGAGGTAAGCCGGACCCTGCTGGGGGGGGTTACTGCAGGTAAGAGCTCAAGCATGCCCAAATTTTGCCCAGCTGAAGGCTGCAGAAGTTTGGCTGGAGCCAGCAGCTGGGACAAGAAAGGTGCAGCGACCTCGGCAGTGAGAGCTGCCCCTTGTGCAGCACCCCACCCCACAGCACCCTGTTAACAAAGCCAGCCCCTGGCTCCATACCCAGCCTGCAGCTCCAGGCAGGCTGTGGGGTGCAAACCCTGACAGAAAATGGTGCAGGAATGGGGGCTCCTGGGGGCTTCGTCCTCTGCAGCTCCACAAACGCAGCGGAGCACCATTATTATTCCACTCAAGAAATACAGCCACGCGTCTACTTAAGGCGGCTGCAGCATTTTCCACAGCACGTTGCTGGAGCTCTTTAGTAGCTGCTAAAAATGACACACAGTTTGTTACTGGGATTCATCAAAAAAAGTCTGTGGCGAGGAGCACAGCCTTGGCAGAAGCCATCTGACACAAGCAAATAGAAATAAAGGCATTTGATTCTTCTAATGCATGCTCCTGGTTGCAAACAAATGACTGAGCACTTGATGACAGAGCACGGGGCTTTTTGCTCCCTGGCTGTTTTCAAGCCAGCAGTGGATTTGTCTCACCCCAGGCCTTTAGCAAGCTGGTAAAAACACCTGGTCCTGTCCTACAGCACAGACAGCAGCTTCAGGAGGGGAGCAGGGGTATACAGGGCTCCAGAGGGAAAGCAGTGTTGATGGGCTACACCTTGCTGCAGAGATCTGTCTCCAGTCTCTCCTCCAGCTCCACCAGCATTAAAAGCAGTCAGATGAATTCTCTGAACGCTTCATGCTCAACTGGAGCTCCTAAGCCATGGTTAGCTCTTAATTTTTTCCAGCTTTTAACTGAAAATACTGTTCAGATGGTGAATGGTCTCGCAGACCGCTCTGTGGGAATCGCTGCCTTATAAAATTATTTTCAGTTCCATTTCACGTAACAGCATTTTGTATCTTAACAAACATTGACTAGATATCAACAGCGTCTACAGCAGAGACGTAACGCATGATCTTGAAGAAAAGACCTTCAGTTACCAGCGGTTTTTAACAGACCCCTTGGCACTAAGAAGCCTGTACCACGCTCCCATCTCACTGCTGTTTGGAAGCAGATCCATCGAGAGGGGCAGTTCCCATGTGTGAGACAGTTCCCAGGGAGGGAGGGCAACAGGGGGAGAAAACAACAGGTGATCTCACTTCAGGATGTCAGTGCCTTGAGAAACAGGACAATGGTGGGCACCGAGACTCTGTTGGGAAGCAGCCCACTGCGCCAACGTGGACGGGGCACTCTGGATAGGGGGGCAAAGCATCTCGGGAGAGGAAGGAACGCTGAGAATCAGAGAGGAAAGGGAGGAATGAAAATATGCATGTACAAGACGATAAAAAAAATAAAAAAATAAAATCCATCTCAATTTCCTGTTTCTGCTAGTGCCTCCCGTTCTGCCGCACGTGCAGTCAGCAATGACAGCACAAACTGTGACGGCAGAATGGGACTGCCTGCTTTCAAGCAAAGCCTGATTGCTTGTCCCACCCCTGGAAGGCAGGAGGGGAAATAGGAGGTGGGCTTTGATCCTCTCCTCTGAGGCCATCTCCCTGTAGGTCGGTCTGACAGCCCAGAAAGCACAAAAACCACACAACTCAACTGTACAGTGCAGCCAACAGCCAGCCCTCCCCTGCCACTGCAGGGAGAGGATACAGTTGATCAGGTTGCAGTTTTTGTAACTGCTGGGGAGCTCAGCCAACAAGCAGTTTCTGTTCTAACAGGTACAGGCATTAGGTATTATTTTCCTTTTCAAAGCTGTCTAAGTGCTAACTAACGCTGGCCTGTCAGATTCTGGAAAGCTGCTAAAGCAGCCCCTTGAGGTCCCAGAGCCCAAGATCCCTGCTCTAAGCATTGGGTTTCCTGCTATTCACACAGAACTCTTATATAAAACTTAGCAAGCAAGACCACCCGCCCACCCACAATTTCCCCACATAACAGGCTCACCTGTCACCATTGGCAGATATGGCATCAAACTTGGCTTTCTTCTTTGGGATTTCATTCTGAATAGAAGAGGTGGATAAGGTTTTCTGGCTAGAAAAACAAGGAAACTGTATGTCAGAACCTGAATGACTTGCAGTCAGAGACAGAGGAGCAAATACATTTTCCCACCCACTTTCAGCCTATTTAAACAAGATTTCTAAGCACAAGAAGAACAAAAAAAAATCCATTCCTTGAAGAGCAGCTGGAGACTAAAAATAAACAGGAAACAATGTGTCAGCCTGATCAGCAGGTAGGTGAGGAACTCATGCTTAAAATCTGTACCTCAATCATCAAATTTTACGAACACAACTTAGCTTTAATTGTACACAAGTTCAGTAAGTTGACTCACTAAGAGCTGTCAGCTCACAAGTCTGCACTGCAACAAGCGTTTGCAAAGGAGCGAGGCCTGACTGAGCCACATTCACCCCAACAACAGCCAACTGCCAAACCCCAGCACTGCTGCATGGTGCTGACGGCCAAGGTGCTGCTGCCTGTTACTTCGAGGTGTGTGGAGCAGCCAGGCATTCTCTTTGCTGAGCCCTGCACAACAGAACAGCCCGTGCAGGCTACCTGTTATAATGGCTGCCGCTGCTGAGCCTGCTGTATTGTTCCTTCTCTTGCAGGCTGGCTCGGGAGGAGCTGCTCAGGTGCTTGCACTGCTCTTTGGTCTTCTGTAGGACCCGTTTGTAGGACAGTGTGCATAACCAGCAGAGCAGCTTTCCATCCACCTGGAGGGCATGAAAGAGAGACATTTTTGTCTTGCTTCCTGCCCACAAACAAAGCAGAGAAGACAAGAAGCACCTTCAGGCTTTAAGATCACACACACACAAGCAGCAATTCAAAAAGGATCCCCTGAGTGCTTAGAAAGCCACTTGGCATGGCTGGTGCAATGTACTCATTAACAGCAGCTAACTCATCCTAACTTCAGTCTCTTTCAAGCTTTGCTTACACTGTCTTATAACTCCCATTCATCAGGGCAGGCTAACTCCACTGGGATTTCTGTCAAAGGAGAGCCAAGGAATGGCAGATGACAGGGCAGCCACTGGAGACCATAAGAGCCACAGTTTGTGCTCAAGGAGGATCAGCAGGAGGACAGGAATTATCAGTGCAGCATTCAAAACAAACAATAGATGTTTTTCTAAAGCCTGCTTTCTGCAGGCTATAGAAATACACACCTAAGGAGCTCTTATGTTATTTAAATAAAGGATGTGCAGGAGCCACAAGGCAGCTGTCTTGGTGGAAGTACACACTTTCAGCACCTTGGGCTATGGCACCAATACTGCTCCCACTCCTCTCCCCCAGCAGACACCTCACACTTTGCTCAGAGGCCCCTCCTCCTTTGCCCCCTCACCTACCCTCGTGCCAAATTCAAGAGATCTTTCTCAGAAGACATGGCGAAGGAGCAAAGGGGCACAAAGGCTAAACAGCTCCAAAATGCAGCTCCCAAAGCTAAGTTCAACTCCAAAAAATAATTTACACTCAAGAGGCATCCCCTTTAGAAACGCTAGAGATCTGTGAAGGAAGGGAAGAGCCACTGTGATCAGCCCCTTTACCTTTTCAGCCTCCTTTAACAGAGATACTGACCTTCTTTCTGTCATCCTTCCTGTCGAAGGCACACTGCTGCTTGCACTGCTCACAGGAGTGTGGAGGTCCGTACTTCTTTTCTGAGTTTGTGCAACGCTGACACTTGTTGCCAATAAACGCTGCGATGATGTTGCAGTACTGGCAAGGTTTTGGCTTTAAAAAACAAGAAGGACCAATATAGCAGTGCTTTCTAATGACATTAATGCATTGCTCTTTCCCCTTCCCCCCAGCACTTCAAAACATCTATTTCCCCATTCCAAGCTAACTGTAACACCAATCTAGGAGATATAACTACATTTGGGCCTCTGGTCTCTAGCCAAGTTTATTTAGGCACAAAACCTACACCATTTATCAAGTGTGATGAAATCTTCAGAAATATTTATCACCAAAACAGAAACAATCAAAATCTCTGCTTCTGATTTCACACAAGAAGGAAAACAGATTTATCACTGCTTCCAGTAAGCAATCTCAGTTTGTACGACCACGTTCTTGTTTCATTTGGACATCGAATAGTTCGTTTCCTGACCTAAGATGATGCGGAGTTGCTCTTTTCCATACTAAAAGAAAAGAAAAGGTAAAAGCTTCACGCTTGAGAGACCTGCGTATTATCGATCAGTCATGCTATTACAACAGAGCCAGCCCATAAACTGCTCTGGGACTCAGCAGGATAAAGACAAGAAAGATGAAAGGAGAAGAGGCTGGCGAGGACGAGCCCCGCTCACTTACTGTGCCATAGAGCTTCACGTTCTGAGCACACTTCTTGCATATCGTGTTGGTTTTGCTGTGAAGAAGAAGGGCAGATCGTGTTATTAACACCTCCCCAAAGAAAACTAAATCTCCATGGTTAGGATCCCAGGCTCCCCGAGGCTCTGTCTCTGGTGGCAAGACTGCATTCATCTTCACTAGGGACCCTGATATCAAAGTGCATTTCCTATTCCCATCTGGTTGAGGATAATTTGGCAAAAAGTGGTATTACTAGGAGGTATCTTTTAATTAAGGCATCCCCAGATGATGCCAGTTTTTTGTCTTGACAAATGCAAGCGTCTGATCACTGGCTAATTGGCAGCAGGCATGATTCAGCACTGGTGACAGCCTCACTTCTGGAGGAGGTCTGTGCTCGATTACAAGGTTAAGGCAGGTCAGGCACAGAGGTATATTTGTCCAACAAACACAGGAAAGAACACCCCCACGCAATGTCCGCACAAGTTATGCTCATCAGCTCCCGGGTTTACCTGTCCTTCCTCTGTCATCTACATAATTTGCAAAGGGCAGGATCACAGCTAAAGGAAGCACATTGAATGATTTTTGGACACCAGAATCAGCTAGGAGAAAACTCATGGGAAGGTTCCCCCAGATCCTTCACTGGAAGACGCTGGTGAGCGTTGACCAAAACCAAACAACAAGCAATAGGTGCAAATCTAAGGACGCTGCACAGTCACACTGACTCGCACAGCAGACGTTTGAAGAGGGCCAAAGGTCTCCCACGTCTCCCACAACAACAATCAGGCTCAGTCATCAAAGGTGCGGAAACATTACGGTCTGCCAGGTGCATCTGTCCTAAAGAAAACATCAGCCTCCCCAGCGCATCCAGTCATTTACCTTTCCTGCTGGAATTCAGTCCTGCAGTAAGTGCATTTAACAATGGGATGCGCAATCCGGCACTCCTGCAACAATACCAGGACTCTGTGAGGTGCAGTGTTTCTCCCATACACCGTTTCCCAAAACCCCAGCTCTCCTGCTGACTTCCACTCCCACCACACACACACACACACTCAGCAAACTCCAGACATTTCCTCCCTGTACAGTCATGCTGCTCTTAGAAGGGCTGACAGCAGAAGGGTGACAGGAATGGCATGTGTCATGGGTGACCCAGAAGTAAACTGCGATTTGTAACAAGGGCTTATTTGTGCCCAACGCCCACAGACAAGGGTCACGGCTGGCCTCACCTCCCGGTGCAGGAACATGCAGTCCTATCACAGTTATTCACCTCCCTGTTTTCCAAAGCTTCCTGTGCCCACAGCACCCTCAGGAGGTTCCCCCCCACCTGCCTGCTTTGCCCTGTTTCCATCACCCACCCCAGGGTGCTCCATTTCCTGTTCTCCCCCTTCTCTGTCTCATCCCTGATCTCACTCAGGTTGCCCCACCAAGATTCACCACTCTCCTTCAAGATACTGTAAAAGCTGCCCCAAAATGTCCCAAAACCCCCCTCAAACACCCTGGGACCCCCCAGCTGCCCCAGGCCTCTCCCCTTGCTGTGAGCCACCCTCACAAATCGCCCTTCCGATGTCCCCAGGCCTTCTGACTCAAGTGTCCACCCAGTGCCCCCAACGCCACTTTTCTCAAACCTGCTCCCAGATGCCACGAAGAGCCCCCAGTGACCCACAGCTCCCACTGCCCCCCCCAGATATGCCCCAAAGATCCTCCCAACAGCATTGAGACTCCCTCCCCGATGCCTCAGAGCCCCTCAAATGCCCCCACACCCCTAAACAGCCTTCAGTGCTTTCCAGTCCCCCTGAAGAACAGCCCCTTGACATCCCCACGCCCCTAAGCTCTCCTCACCCCCAGCTTCCCCAGATGCTCCCAGGACCCCACCCCAACAGCCC
>NC_034430.1:2110675-2113499 GCF_002078875.1 Numida meleagris | reverse complement strand
CTCCTGCTTTCCCTCAGGATCCTCCCTTACCTCTGCACTCCCCACTTTCCTCAGAGGCACCTCCGTTGCCCTAAGACCCCCAGTTTACCTCAGGACCTCCTCTCTGCTTCAGTACCCTCCTACTTTACCTTCGAGCCCCCCACCTTTACCCCAAGACCCCTCACTTTACCTCAGGATGCCCCCACTTCCCCTCAGAGACCTCCCCCCTTTACACCAGAACCATCCCCACTTTACCACAGACCTCCCCCCTCCCATTTTACCTCAGTAACCCTCTTTACCTCAGGGACCCCCCTCCTCTCCCCCAGAGGTGCCTCCCCCCACCTCACCTCAGGACGGCCCCATTCCCCTCCGAGAGCCCCCTCCCCCCTTACACCAAAAATCACACCCACTTTTCCTCAGGACTCCCTCCTTTACTTCAGCACCCCTCGACTTTACCTCAGAGGCCTCCCCGCGTCCTTACCTCAGAGCCCTCCCCTTTACACCAAGAACCCACTTCACCTCAGCCCCCCCGCCCCCATTTTACCTCAGGATCCCCCTTTACCTCACCCCCCCCCCTCCCCTCACGCCTTCCACAGAGGCCCCCGGCCTTTACCTCCGTGACCCTCCTCCCCCCTCCGCTCTCCCTCCCCGCAGCCCCAGCCGCTCCCCCCTCGGCCGGCCGGCCCCCGGACCTTGCAGAGCTGCTGGCCCTGGCTGAGCGCCTCGAAGGGGAAGCGCTGGTGGCACTTGGTGCAGGCGTACAGCGCCGCCATCCCGCCGCCGCGCTGACAGGCGCAGCCCAAACCGCCGCGGCCGCCCGTCCGCTCGCTCCGCCCCCCACCGGCCGTCTCTCCCCTCTCATTGGCTGCCTTCCGCATCGCTCAGAACTATACGGCTTTTTATTGGTTTAGGCAGACGCCACTCTAGAAATGGGGCGGAGCAGGGCCGCCTCCTCCTCCCTTCCGCCCTTTCCCCTCCGCGGGCGTTGGGGAAACGGAGAGGGGCGCTGACGTCACGCGGGGCGCTGCTGTGATGTAACCGCCGCGGGGGCGCACGCGGGGCGACGGGGAGGTCGCGCGAGACCGCGCCGGGCGGGGGCGGCCCAGAAGGCTTTGCGCGGGGTTGGGGTGGGGGAGGGGGACCGGAAGCGGAAGTGGAAGTGGGGTCGGATGGGGCTGAGGGCTGAGGGCTGAGGGCTGGGGGCTGGGGCAGGGCCTGGCTGAGTCCAGGGCTGTGTGCAAGGGCTGAGCTGGGCTGGGCGTGAGCAACAGCTTGGGCCTGAGCCGAGTGCAGGAGCTGAGCTGAGCTGAGCTGAGCTGGGCCAGGCCTGGCTGGGGGCCAGTATGTGCAAGAGGTGGAGGAGGGTGAGGGCAGGGAACAGGGCCTGGTTCTCAATCTGGATCTGCGCCTGGGCCTGTCCAAAGCCAAGGGCAGGGCCAAGCCTGGACCCAGGGCGAGGGCTTTGGCTTGGGCTGAAGGATGGGAAAAGACAGCAACAGACTAGGATAAGGCTCAGTGGGAGCCATAGCTGTCCTGTGGGAGGGAGGGAGCCCCCAGAAGCAAGGGCTCGGGGCGGTGGGGGAGGGTGAAGGCTGGAGAGTAGGAGGCTGCAGGGTTGCTCAGCCTGGAAACAGAGCCAGGAGATGGCTGACGGATGCTGCAGGGTAACCATGGCTGTGCCTAAAGTGTTGGGTGTAAGAACTGAGGGAAAAGGAAGGGAGAGAGAGGAAGGAGGTGGCATCTGCAGCAAAAGGAGAACTTCGCTGGGGGGTTGTTTCCTTTTTGCTCCAACTGCAGAAGTTGGTGGTTGCTGTGAGGGCAGTTGCTCGTCTGCAAGCCCCAGGCGCAGCCAAGGCAAGCTGTGATCTGCAGGGGTGGATCTCCTCACGTTTGGGGCAGGATAGGCAATGCAAATTGCAGCTTGCAGTGTTTACACCGCGGGTTGGGTGCTGCGGTTTGCAGCTCGCGCCGTTGGGAAAATTGCCTCCGTTTCGCTTCAGGTGTGAGGTTGGGCTCCGGTCGCTGCAGCGAGGGGAGGGCGAACCATCCGCTGTGCAAACAGTGGGTAATTGCTCCGTTTTTTAAATGGAGTCTTTGTCATTTTTACAGTGTGACATTCACAGGTGCTGTGCGCGTACATACTTACTGCCTGCCCAAACAAATGAGGGAATTAAAGCGCTTTGGAGTTAAAAGTTCACTCCGTAAATCCAAGACAAAGCGAACGCATAAAGCAGCAGCTATTGGTGGTTGTGTTAATAAAGGCACAGCGGATCCAGTTGCTCTGTGTCAGTGCTGTCTGACATTCCTGAGTTCTTAAACCCCGCTCACTGTTGGGCCATCAGGGATACCTTGAAATCTTTGGGAAACTTTATTTCCCCACCTTTTTTCTTTTTCTTTTTCTTTTTTTTTTGTGTGTGGTGGATTACAGAGTATTCCCAGTCGTGGCTTGTGCGAGCGGTGGAGCTGAAATACGAGATGCTCACCGCAGTGCTCAGCCTTTCCCGAGAAGGACCGGGGGAGTGTCTTGGGTTTTTAGTGAGGCTGCGTGGGTGTGCATATTAAACTGAAATTCTGCTGTGCTTGGCTACCTCGGGGACTAGTTATAATCACCGGGCAAATATGCTGTGTGTAGGAGAAATACTTAATTTCATGAAATTTGTTGCATTGTGCTGCGTGCTGGATGGTGATTGGGAAATAGCGGTGGGTGAGAGCAGAAGGCAGAGCTTTGGCAGAGGCGGTGGGTAGCGTTAAACAAAACCCTCCTCGTTGCCCAGGGGGCTGGGATGCTCTGAGAATCGTTTCTTAGGGAGATGGGGTGGAGGTGGAGGACTTTCTGGGGGGGGGG
>NC_034430.1:2107116-2110670 GCF_002078875.1 Numida meleagris | reverse complement strand
GGGGAGGAGTTGACAGCGCACCTGGAAAACGTAAACGCTGCGAGCGGTTTGTTACAAGGAATGAAACCTCCAAAAAGTCCCTGGGGGGGACGGGTGGGGGGCGGGAGGGAGGTTTGCAAATCTCTCGAGCTGTGCAAAAGGAGTGGTTCGTCTCAGAACGTGAGCAACAAACCTGCCAGAGCAGTCACAGTCGCCAAGGGAAAGACGTTTGGCTAAGGAAGAGCGTTTGTAAAGCTGCTACTGAGGGAAGTGTTATAAGAAATGTTTAAAAAGCCACTGCCTCGGTGATTTTTCCAGGATGTCCTTTGCTAGCAGCAAAGCAGCTTCGAGCAAGCTAGCTTGCAGAGGTCATGAGACCGTTCAGGTCTTTCTGAATGCGACCACATGTGCCCCAAAATGCTGTGTTTCCTATAGCAAAAAGCAAGCTTTTCTGCCCCGAATCGTACCCTTTGTCATTGTAAAGCCAAAGGGCTCTGCAACACGTGTCCTCCTGCCCACAGACCGACCCAAGGAGCCCTGACCCCAACTGGGAGCTCATGACAGCCCCGCTCGGATGGAGCATCTGGGAGCCAAGGAATTGCCAAACCCGCTTTGATCCAGCTGCTGTTCTCCAGCTCTGTCTGTGGTTCCCTGTAAATCACTCACAGATAATATTTTCATATGCTGGCTCCCTCCGTGTCCCCTGCTTTCTGAATAATTACCTTGTTTTGTGCGAGCCACGAGAGGTTTTCACAGATAATTCATCCGGCGCTGAAAGGCAGCCAGCTTTGGGGCTGGAGCGCGTTTTGTGGCCACCTGGCATTGCTGCACAGAGGTCTGTGCCGGAGCACAGCTGCCTCTGGAGGGAAATGCAGCATCCAGCACAGCCCAGGGCAGGGCGCGAAGCGAACCCAGCTGAAATCCCTGCCGCCCTTCCCCGGGGGATCATTTACCTTGGCAAACGCAGCCCGCCCCGAGTTTCTGGACGTGTGGACAGATTGATCCTGCAGATCTGGATGCTCTCACCCGCAGAATGCACATTTTGCTGGAACAAAACGCCTCGGGGGGGCGGGGGGGGGGGTTGTTTGAGGGCTGCGCTGTCTCATCTCGCACCATGTCCTAGCCAGCATGGGGCTCGGAGTGCGTGGGTCAGAGCCCAGTGTGGAGCCAGGATCGTTCTCCCCCCCCCAAGATTTGTGTCCCCATTGTGGGGGTGCTGTGGTGGCACAGGGCCTGGGGTCAGAGAGGGGCAGCCAGGAGGCTGCCAGCCCTGCTGGAAGTGCACCACAAAGTCCTGCTCTGCCTCTTCTGGCTTGGCAGAGTGGAAACAGTCCTCGCCGAGATGAGTGGAGAAGCCCGGAGCCCTCTGCTCCCCAGCCATGCACGCTCACGTGGCCGGGCACGTGAGGACCCGCTGTGCCCAGGAACAGCCCCTCACCCCCAAATCTCACCTTCTGCTTGTGCAGCGGTGCAGTTACTGGCACCAGGTCACGATGTGGGGCTGGGGTGAGGTAGGGAAGGGGTGAAATCTCGTTTCACGCACAGGGCAGCGCTCGCTGCCTTCAAAGCACGCCAAGCTCAGCTGTGTTTCACCACCCAGTACCAAACCTGGGGCATTTCCCCCAGATCTGCTCTGGGGATGACAGTTCTGCAGCAGCAGACCTCAGCCGCCTCCATCCTAAGTCCTTTCCCAAACAAAACAAACCGACCTTTATTTAAAGTCCCCTCCGTGCTCAACAACCCCCACTTGGAGCCTCTGCTCTCCCCAGTGCCGCAAATGCAAAATGTTCAGCTCCTGATGAATGCTTCTGGGGGTGCATAGCCTGCAGCTCCCGGAGCCTCCTGCGTGTTCAGCAGCAGATTCACAGCATCACCCATCCAAAGGGAGCCTGAAAGTCACGGTTCCCTGAAAGTCAAAGCGTGTTTTATTGACTGCAGCTGAGAGAATCAAAGATCTGGAGACCCAGACTCCCACGGAATAAACCACATTATTCCTGCGCGGTGATCGTTTCTCTCCCAGACGTGAATTCAAGTCAGCACCCCTGCTGGGAATGATTAAAGACCACTTCAGAAATCAGTGCAGCAAATTGTAAAATAAGCAGGTGAACAAGGGAAGGAAAACAAGAAAATATTATGACCTGCCACCCTCAATCGGGAGCAATCACGGAAGGACGCGGCTCCACGGTGCTGCCCACGGTGAGGGAGCGCAGCGGCTCCCCCCGGCCGTTTGCTGGGCAGAGTAAGGGTGAAGCTGTGGGGCAGGGCTGCTGTCTGCCACCCCAGCCCATTTTTGGGGAGGATGCAGCCCGTGCATGTGCACAGATACAAGGGGATGCTATCGGGTGTAAGGGCTGGGTGTTGGGGCCGGGTCGGGGGATGACAGAGCGCACCCAGCAGGATGGACAGGATCACTTCTCTATGGATGTTTATTGCTGTGATGATAAAATGCCTCAACAGAGCTTCGTCTGCCCTCCCAGCAGGGCTGCCCCCCACTGCCCCAAAGCCCCCTCGCAGAGCCCTGTGTCCCTCTGCCAGCCCCTCGCCTGCATAGAGGGATGCAGTGGGAACAGTGCACGTGTGGGGCTGTCCCATCGTCCCATCAGGCCAGGATGGGGAAGGAGGCAGCGGTGGCCACGCCGCAGTTGTTGTCCTTCATGGCTATGAGGATGTAGCCGTCGTTGCCCCAGTAGGTGGACCAGGAGTTCTTGATGAGCCAGTAGCTCTTGCCATGCAGGACGCCATAGCCCACAGCCAGCACTGCGTGGTCCAGATCTGATGTCTCATTCCCTGGGAGGAGAACAAAAAAGAGGGATCCCCATCCCATCTCCATCCATCTCCATCCCCATCATCCCCATCTCCATCATTCTTATCTCCATCCCCATCTCTATCCCCATCATCCATCATCTCCATACACCTCCATCCATCATCTCTATCCCCAGCATCCCCATCCCCATCTCTATCTCCATCATCCATCATCTCCATCAACCTCCATCCATCATCTCCATCTTCACCATGCCCATCTCCACCCCTCTTCTTTTCCATCATCTCCACCAGGTGCCACCACCCCACTCACCACAGCGGGGCTCCTCGTAGACCCCGTTGGCATAGAAGGCGAAGGACTTGTGCGAGGCATCGATGTTCACAGCTACGGGGCCGTGCTTGAACAGCGCAGCTTTGAGAGCTTCAGCACTGCCCGGCTCCACGGTGACGTAGCCAACGAGTGGGGCCACCAGCTCCGACTGATTGTAGTGGCAGTAGCCATTCTGGGAGGGGACAATGAGGTGACATCGTGGTCCAGGGCAGGTTTGTAGGGGATCCAACCCACCCCAGCAAGGGATAACCAAACCAAAGGGGAGCATCCATCCACCAGCAAGGAGATGATGGCAGCTTTGGAGGAGCCTCTCCCTGCACCCCATATCTTGGAGGGGAGGATGGGGTGTGTGCACCCCCAGCACCCTCACCTGCCCCAGGTAGGGCCCATAGGACTCGGTGCTGGCGATGCCGCCGTGCTTCTTGATCCACTCGTAGGCTCGCCACTCCTCACCCCCATCACACGCGTAGTTCCCAAAGCCCCA
>NC_034430.1:2101664-2105929 GCF_002078875.1 Numida meleagris | reverse complement strand
GGGTCTGCATGCAGGGTCTGCATCTGCAACCAGAGCTGGAGCATCCCTGCACCTCACCAGGATGGGGTTCCCCAGCACCGGGATCACCGCAGTTAACATTTTTACCTTTCGTCCCACCCCCCTTTCTCCTAAACCTATTGACCAAAACGAGAGGGTGCATGCAACTCCACTCAAACAAGTTAAAGAGAGGGATGCAGAGCCGTGTTTCATGCAGGCACACCCCCAGCAGGGCCCTGGGGTGGCAGCGGCCGCTCACCATGCGGGAGCTGGAAGACGCTGGGGGCGAAGCGGTGCCCGAAGGCGCTGTACTCGATCTCGTACTTGTCGTAGTGGGAGCCCAGCAGGCTGTTGTAGCCCCGCACCTCGTAGTGCAGGGGCACGGGGCCTCGCGCCGAGCTGCCCACCCGCAGCGTGTAGACGTTCTTCTTATGGCCCCAGTAGGAGACGTTCTGCCATACGGCGCAGTGCTGCCCGCGGAACCGCTCCTCCCGCACCCACTGGAACGTCGGGGACACCGCGCTGCCACCGCGTCCCCAGCTGGGCACCGTGCCCCCCCCCAGGATGCCAGACCTGGACCTGGCCTCGCGTTTGCCCCATTCCCGACCACTTCCACCCTCTCACTGGGAGCTCTGGTGGCAACCACCGTCGTCCCCTGTCCCCTCCCGTGCCTTGTTCCCAGGGCTCACCCTGAAGTGCTCCAGGCTGGGGAAGACGCTCTGTGGGGCGATGGGATCCCTGTCGGTGCCGTTGATGCGGAAACACTTGCGGACGTTGACCTCCGTCTCCGTGGTCTCCGGTGTCACCTTGAAGCTGGCACCGAAGGGCCCCACGGAGCCGAACTGGAACGTGACCACTTGGCCTGGGGATGGGACAGCACCGGGTTCCAGCCATGGTGCTGGCACTGGGGTGGCTCCGTGGGGAGCAGAGGAGTGGGGCGGCCGCGAGCTTTCTGCACCCACCGCCGTAGTACTCGATGCGGCTCTTCCCCCCGGTGAGGTTGTACCAGGCTTCAAAGGGCTCCCTGATCTCGGCATAGGGCAGGCTGATGGCTCCTGCGGGTGCCCCACGGCATCACCCCACTGCTCCCACCCTGGCAGCCGTGCACCCTGCGGCACCAGGAGGTGCCGGACCCCCGGTGCCACCCCAGCAGTACCTTTGACATGGTAGATGTCCCCAAATGTGGGTCTCTCCAGAGGGGCTTTGCTCTCTGCTCCTGGAAGGCAAAAAGGAAAAGAATAATTTTTAAAAGCCCTTTAAACTGCTGCTTGCCCACCTGTCCAAGGGCAGGGCCGGCAGCTGAGCTGGTCCCTGGCTCAATGCCTGCATAAAACCCCAGGAAGCGGGGACAGAGCAGGGGGGTGCAGAGGATAGCTCCCACCCTGCCCATGCAGGACAGAAGCAGGGGGGTCCTGAAGCTGGGGGGCCCTAGGGAAGGTTCCCCACTCCTCCAGCAGCCCCGGGCACAGGGACAGGGCAGAGCCCAGCACCACCCTGGGGGCATCTCCCCAAGAAAAGAGCACAGCTGTCACCCCCCCCAGCACTGGGCGCTCACCCAGCAGCACAGCAGCCCCGAGCACCAGCAACCACCCCCACCCCTCCATCCTGCACCCATCCACCCCACGCACTGCCCTGCTTAAATAGCACGGCTGGGTGGGCAGGGAGCTGGCAGCAGCCAACAGGCACAGCCCACCCAGAGCCTGGATGGGACCGAGGGGGGTGTGGTTTTGGGTTGCCCCCCCATTGAGCAACCTGGGTCTGTGGGGGTTGGGGGTGCCCCTGTGCTTCCACCCAAGGCTCTGCTGCCTGCAGCTTGCAGCAGCATTTGTAGCAGCACAGGAGCTGCAGGTGAACCCCATCAGCTGCCCCAGGAGAGCACTGAAAGCAAAGTCCCCCCCAGGTGCTCCCACCCTCCTGCCAGAATGTCCCCACCGAAGCCATGGGGACTTGACATTCCTGCTTCCTTCTGGATAAGCCAGCAGCACCAACCCAGGGGCTGCAGTTATGGGGTTAACTAGAAAGAAAAAAGGGAGTAAAGACAGATCGCGTCCCAGGAGCTACATGGGAAAGAAGGACCCAGCAAGGAGAGCAGTGCTGTCCCCGCAGCGGTGGCCTTCACCCCTCCTGCTTGCAGCACATGCAGCTGGAGCCCTGCCCAAGGTGACAGTGAGCCCCAAACAAGGCAGATAGGAGCTGGGCGCTGGAGGGCTGCACGCGCCGCTGGGGACGTGTGTGGGTAGTGCCCCCCGTGCTGCAGCGTTCCCCAAATGCCCCAGCCCTGTAAGAGCAAAGGCTCTCCCTCTGCACACCGATGAGCAATGGTCTGAGGGTAAAGCAGAAACCCCCCCAGAGGGGAGCAGCCCCCTGGGGAGCAGGGAAACCCAGTGCCACCCCGAGTGCCACCACCTCGCAGAGCCCCGGCACAGCCCGGGCACTGGGGCAGAGGGTGCCTGCTCCCCCCATGGGACAGGAATGTCTCTGCTCAGCAGAAATCCTGGGGTTGTTTGTGCTCCACCTCGAGATAGGGCTGCAGGAGCCTCCCCCTGGGCGGCTGAGATGTTGTGAATGCCACCGTCCCCTCCCCAGGAGGTCCCTGCAATCCCAAAGGGGACAAGGAACTGTGCTGAGCTGTGCAGCCACCAACTGAATCCCTCCCACAGAAACCAAATTGTGTTTTTCCAAGGTCTTTATTGGCAAGCCCATGGCTGCTTTTCCAGCACCCACTGTCCTGTCTCACCATGTCCCCTTCTTCCTCTTCCACCATGACGTCCCACCATGTCCCCAAATTCCTCTTCCACCATGAGATCCCACCAGGTCCCCATCTTCTTCCTCCACCACGGATCCCACCAAAGGTTCTGATCCAGGGATGTGCACAGGGAGCATCACCAAAGGCTCTGCCCTCAGAGAGGTGTTTTAGGCCAGGATGGGGTAGGTGGCCTCGGTGGCCACGCCACAGTTGTTGTCCTTCATGGCCATGAGGATGTAGCCATCGTTGCCCCAGTAGGTGGACCAGGAGTTCTTGATGAGCCAGTAGGTCTCTCCCTGCAGGACGCCGTAGCCCACGGCCAGCACCGCATGGTCCAGCTGTCCTGGCTTGTTTGCTGCAAGAACAACATGGGAAATGTTTTTGGGGGGAGAGCAGCCCTGGGGATGCTGTCATCTATGAGATCTATGATCACAGAATCATTAAGGTTGGAAAAGACCTCCACGCTCCCCATGTCCAACCCCAACCCATCCCCCCCCGTGTCCTCAATGCCACATCTCCATGGTTCTGGAAAAAAACCAGTGGTGGTCACCACCTCCCTGGGCAGCCTGTGCCAACACCTGACCGCTCTTTCTGAGTATAAATTTTTCCTAACATCCAACCTGACCTTCCCATACAGGGCTGCTCACCTCCTCCAGCCCTGCCAAAGCCACTCAACAGCAAGGACCTGGGAGCCTTGGCATCACCCCGAGGAGCCCAATCCCCACGTGCCACCCCACTCACCGCACTTGGGCTCATAGTAGATCCCATTGGAATAGAAGGAGAAGGTCTTGTGCGAGGCATCGATGCTGACAGCCACGGGGCCATGCTTGTAGATGGCAGTTTTGACTGCTGTGATGTTGCCCGAGGTGACATTGACGTAGCCCGTGATCTTGGCCAGCATCTCAGACTGGTTGTAGTGGCACAAGCCATTCTGTGGCACCAAGGGGGGGGGGCTGCGTCACTGGGGACATCCATGTCCCATCCCTGCGCCCCTGGCTGCCCCCCACTCTGATGCAGGGACTGATGTGGGGTTGGGGCTGTGCCAGCATCCCTGCTCCAGCCCCTCCTGCCCACAGTGGGGACACTTTCTCAGACGCTGCACCCAACCCCCTCGCTCTGCTCTGTCCCTGTCCCCAGGCAGCCCTGCTCTGTTCCTGTGCCGTGGGGATGCAACACTCCCATGGGCGGGGGAGCATCGTCCCTGTTTTGCAAGAAGAGAAACTGAGGCAGTGATGAAACCTGGCTGAGCCGCAGGGCTTGGCTTCAGCCTGCATGGAACCACGGGGACTCTCGTGCCCTGGGGCAGTTTCCCCGCCTGTGAGCATCTGATGGGGACCGTCCCCAAGCAGGGCTCACAGGGCACATCCCAAGAGCTGGGGACCCAACGCGGGCATGGGGCCACCCTCACCTGCCCCTTGTAGGTGCCGTAGGACTCGGTGCTGGCGATGCCGCCGTGCTTCTTGATCCACTCGTAGGCTCGCCACTCCTCACCCCCATCACACGCGTAGTTCCCAAAGCCCCA
>NC_034430.1:2097128-2100264 GCF_002078875.1 Numida meleagris | reverse complement strand
CTCTTTGGGCACCCAACACTGCTTTGTGCATCCATTATCACTTTGTGCAGTCATCATCACTTTGGGCACCCAACATCGCTTTGGGCACCCAGCCCATGCCATGTTCCTGGGATGGATCCAGCAGCCGTGCCTGTCACGTGCCCCACACGGGATGCTGTTGGTGCTGCCTCGGAGCCTGCAGACGTCGGGAGCAGAGCTGCCATGCAGCGACTTGCCCGAGCCATCCCGAAACGCCGGCATTTGTGTGGGCTGTGGCACGTCCCAACATTTCTCAGGATTGGGAAAGGAGCCGGGCGTCCGGCTCCAGTGCGGGTGGGGAAATGACCCTCCCTGCGCCCGTGGGTGCAGGATGCGCCGCAGCCTGCCCAGCACCCAGCAGAGATCAGTGCATTACGCAGCACCCATCCCGAGGGATGCTCCGGGCAGCGGTCGGCTCCAGGCTCTGGCACGTCCCACCCCTCACCTTGAAGCCATCCAAGCTGGGGAAGACGCTCTGAGCCTTGACCACGTCCTCTTTGGAGCCAGGCAGCTGGAAGCATTTCCGGGCGTTCACCTCTTTCTCGGTGGTCTCGGGGGTGATCTTGTAGCGCATCCCATAGGGCTTCACCCCGGCCAGCTGGTACGTGATCACCTGCCCTGCGCCGGGCAGGGGAAACTGAGGCACGATGGTCCCACCTCAGCCTTTAGCACGGGGACAGCACGGCACAGTGCAGACAGGTGCCCCCAGAGCCCCTCACTTACCCCCATAATACTGGATCCGGCTCTTGTTCCCTGTCAGGTTGTACCAGGCTTCGAAGGGCTCCTCGATCTCGGCGTAGGGCAGGTTGATGACCCCTGCGGGGCACCCAGCTCAGCCCCAGCACTGGCATCCCTCCCCGAGCCCTGACCGCACCGCGCATCAGAGGATGCACAGGATGCAGCCCCGCAGCCAAACCCAGCTGCGGTCCCCTGTGATCCCCCACCAACATGCACAGCGAACCACCCCATTTTGGTGCTGGGATGGCTCAGCACCAAGCACCCTCCACTCCTCCCATGGCACAGGGTGCCGTGGGTCCTGGTGTGGGGCCATTACCTCGCACGTGGTAGATGGAGCCGAAATGGGGGTGCGGATGGGAGAGCGCATTGTCCTGCCCTGCAAGGCAGAGCGGTGGGGTGAGCGCAGTCTGTGGGGCTGCTGGAGCCGTGCTTGGGGCTCAAGGCTCGTGCAGCCCCACGCCAACACGCCCCACTGCCTTCCCCTTCACAACACCGTCTCCAGGACCTGGCCAGGCTCTGCTGCTGCTGCACCCAAACTCTGGGGCTCCCCATTGTGCCCTGGGCGGGTGGTGCCAGGAACGTGAGGAGCAGCGATGGAGCCAGCAGCACCATGAGCTGTTCCAAGCACTCAGAGGAGCCTGTGGTGCACAGTCCCTCTCAGAGGGGCACAGACCCTTCCGCTCTCCCCTTTCCCCTCCCCTTGCTTCCGGCAGCAACCTGCCCGCCTGTCTGCAAAACAGGGAACCAGCTGGGGTTGCTGTGCGCGTTACACCAGCCTGCCTCAATGCAGCCCTGTTTTCACACTTCCCCCTTACCAAGGCTGTTTGCCACCCTGCAGCTCTCCTCCCTTAAGGGCTTCGAATTTAGGAAAGCCCACAAAGCGCGCAGGAAACCCCTTTCTCCACTCCCAGGGGTGGGGAAATGCCACCCCCAGCTCCCATCCCCGGGTGTCCCCAAAGGGCACAGACTCACCCCGCACGGAGCTGCCGAGAGCGGCGGCCACGAGCCAGCCCAGCACGCCCATCATCGCCGCTCCTCGCTGGGATGTGCTCGGCTTTAAGCCCAAACCTGGGCCCTCCCCGGGGGAGGGAAGGAGCCAACATCATGTGGTGCATGGGACCGGCTGGCAATGGGGTGCTGGGTGTCGGGAGAGCCGCAGGGTGCTGGCTGGGGATGGGTGGCACGGCCAGAAGGCGGTGCAGCTGGGGGACCAGCGAGCACTGGGACCCCTCTTATGGGGCAGCTTGCAGGGATGAGGGTCGTGGGGCAGAGGGCAATGCTGGCATCCTGGGCCCCGTGGTTTGGGGAGAGGGTTGGAAGGGGGGAAACTGAGGCAGCAGTCAGCAGGAGGAGTGGGAGATGCTCTTCCAGCAGCACGCAGAAGCCCCTCACCTCCTCGTGTCCCTGCCTGCCCCCAAGGGCTCTGAGGTCCCCACAGGCTGCTGGGAACCGGACCCCCACCGCTGCTCTCCTCCCCCTGTGCTGGCAGCACCTGTCCTGCACCAGAGCATCAGAGCTCCTTCATGGGCACGGGGTGAAGGAGAGCACCTGGGGCTGCAATGCGGTGCCCGGGTGCAGCCTGGAAGGGCCCATGTGGTGCAGCCACCACCCTGCTGTGCCTTGTCCCCTCTGGGGGCTGTGCCCCTCAGAACAGCAGCCATGGGGCCACATCCCCGTCCCGGTGGGGGCCCGTGACCCAAAGTGAGAACAGGAAGAGCTTGGGGCTGGACTTGGTGTCACACAGGAAAGCAGCCACCCTGCAAAGGCCACCCTGAGCTGCACCAGGGAGGGGGAGGAGGGAGAGGGGGAGGAGGAAGGCTCTGCAGGGACAGCGAAGGGCCTCCATCCTCCTAACCAGCCTGACTGGGATGCAGCGGCTCAGGGCTGAAGCCCCATCCCCTCCCCATGCACCGTCACCCCTTGGAAGCTTGGCCCCACGGCAGGAAACTGCGGCGGGGGTAAAAATACCGGCAGCCCCTCGCTGAGGCCGTCCCATCCCTGGGGTCAGGCCCAGGCAGAGCTGCACTCCAACCACAGAGGCTATTTATTTCTAGCTGGGGAGGTTTTGCTTTTGGCAAGCGGCCTTCCTCCGGGTCAGCTCTGCACCAGGGACCCCAGTGGGACCCCACTGCTCCGGGGGTTGGGTTGCCAAAACTCTGAGTTGTCTCTGTAAAGAATATCCCAGGCCCAGCGCCCTCATGGGGAGACTGGGCAGGGTGTGGGGTCCCAGCAGGGTGTGGGGTCCCAGCAGGATGTGGGGGTCTCAGCCAAGGTTTGTGTTTTTGTGTGGTTGATGCCAAACGTCGGGTTCCTCCCACTGGCACCTTCATCCCCCAGATAACGATCCTCTGCCCGCTGCATGACCCGCAGGGGTCGTTTT
>NC_034430.1:2083026-2096308 GCF_002078875.1 Numida meleagris | reverse complement strand
GCAGGGGAGGGGGCATGGGGCACCCCCCCCCAATCTGGGGGCACCCGCTCCCCCCACAGGGCCCCGCGGTGCTGAGCGCTGCCGCAACCCCCCCTCCATAACCGGGCTGGGAGCAGGGGGTGCACGCAGCCCTCACACGTGGGGTGCCCCCCCCCGCACCCCCATCCCGCGGTGCGTCCCGGGCAGGAACTGGCTGCTTCCTGCCCGCACAATTCCCTCCCCGCCCTGCTCCTCCCGGGACATTGTATTTGCAGCCCTGGCAGGGCCTTCCCCCCCCCCTGCAGCCCCCTCGGATCCGGGAATTGCTCTTCTTCCAGCGGAAATCCTGCTCTCATTGCCAGCGGTGGGGCTGGGAGGTGGGGGGCGATGGGGGCACGGCCGTGCCACGGGCATCAGCTCTGGGGCACGGGGCGAGAGGCACCCCCAGCTCTGGGGCAGGGCAGGTGGGTTTGCTGAGGGCCAAACGCTTTGGGGTGGTTTGGGGCGGTTCATCTCATCCCCTTCTGCCCCAGGGTATTTGCGGGGGGGGAGGGGGGGGGGCACACGCAATGCCCCACCGCCTCCTGGGGCGAGCACTCGGTGGCCCCAGCCCCCACATAGGGACGGGCAGGGGAAGGGACTTCTTGGCTGCTCTGTGGCCGAAGAACATCGCATCCAACCATGTCCCCATCGTGCCCCGCCATGTCCCCATTGGGGTGCCACCACGTCCCCATTGCCACCGCCCCACCGGGATGGCTGCTCTGGGGCGATGCTCCCGTGCTGTTGCAGCCTGGCTGTGTCCCACCCCGCCACCTCTGCCGCTGTCCCCACATCCTCTCGTCCCCTCCCCTCCTTCGCGGCCACCTGCCCCACTGTGCCGCCCGACGCCGGCCCCACAGCTGGGATTGGGGCTGGGAGCCGCGAGCTCCGGCCCCGTGGGTGCTGTGTGTGCCGCAGCACAGTTGGTTCCTCTTCTCCAGGCCGGGCTGCAGCACAGTGCCCGGCACCGCTGGGGGTGCAGAGCTGTGCAGAACGATGTGAGAGCGTGGGGTAAGGGGTGGCCTGCAGCTTGGGGTGCTGCCGCTCAGCCCCGCTGGGATCTGTGCTGCATTTCCCAGCCCAAAGCCTGGGTCTGTGCGGGCCAGGAGGTTCCCTTGGAGGCTGCGGCTCCTTCCCCTTCCTCCCCTCCTCCTCCTCCTCCTCGTCACCGCGCTTGCCGGCCGCTTCCTCCTGCCCCGGTGGAGGTGTTTGTGGGGCTGACGTGGTTCCTCCTGCTGCTGCCCACACGTTCCCATGGGCCATGCTGGGCCCCTTTGGCCCCATTCCCTTTCCCAGCGCAGCCCATGGTCGTGGCTGAGCCCTGGGCATTGGTCCCCGTGGTGTCCCCAAGCCCCACGGGATGACAAACAGGGCGACCCCGCTGTGGGTCCCCTCTGCTCAGGATGTGCCATGATCCCACAGCGCTGTGATCAAACTACGGGGCCGGGGCTGGCACGGCACCCCATGTCCTCCCCCCCCCAAGCCCCCCGGCTGCTGGTGGCTGTCACCGCTGAGCGGCTTTGGGACAGCGGCCACCCAGTGCCAGAACTGCCCCGTGCCACCAGGCCCTGGAAATCAGCGCTGGTGGAGCAGATGGATGGGGAGCGGTGATGATGCCGGACCCGCAGCGCTGGGGCTAACAGAGGGCACGGTGCTGGCAGCACGATGGCACTGGTGCAGGTGGGGCCGCCGGGAAGGGCTCGGTGGCCATCTGCTGTGGGGCTGGGTGCCAGCACGTGGCTGTGGGGCACGGGGACGAGCACGTCCCCTCCCCGAGGACGGCAGCAGGGAGCGGTTTGGGGGGGCAGCGCTTTGAGGCGGGCGCGATGCTGTGGGGCAGCCCCGTGGCGCGGGGGTTTTTGGGGTCGATGCTTTCCTGGAAGCGTGCCCTTTGCCTCCCCCGACCTCAGAATGTGTCAGTTCAGCACAGACGTGGAGCAAAATGGGAAGCTGCTGTGAAGGGGAGGGTGCTTCCCATGGCGGGGCTTTGTGAAAGCTGGGGACGTTTGTCAGCTGAAACGCCGACCCCGTGTCAGCAGGAGGAAGCCCCAGAGAGCAGCCAAGCATTTTGGGTTTGGCAACGCTGCCCCGTCGGCAGCAGCCCCGCTTGGTTCAGAAAGGGAAGGTGGCTGGGGGGAGCCGGCTCTGCTTCTGCTCAGCGCTCTGAAACCCTCTGCCAAGAGAGGGAAGGGAGAAGCGGATACCGTGACTGGGGAACCCCCCGGTCCCCACCACCACCGTGCCGGGCTGTCCCATCCCCGCAGCAGGACGGGAGCCCGCCCATCCCACCACGGCATTATCAGGCTGCAGGGCTGTGAGCCCCCCAACCCCAGCCCCGTGCACCTGGGGGAGGTGGCGGCGGTGCCGGGGACGCAGCTGTCCCCACCAGGAGCCGTCCTCCTCCTCGGTGACACCTCGCTGCCACACGGCTCCGGATGGAAAAGCGCAGCCACGACCGCAGGCAGCGAGCGGGGCCCTTCCTCCCGCAGCCACCCGACCCCTGGCAGCCCTTGGGGACGGGGCTGGGGGCTCCGTGTCCCCCTGCCCCGCTCCCTCCGGCCCCTCCGCTTGGACGGAGGTGGTCGGTTCGTCGGGGACGCGGCGGGATGTGGTTTCAGCACGTGCAGAAGTGCTTCAGCTCCTGCAGGGCCGTTGCAGCGACCTGTCAGCCCTTGCAGGGGGATTGCATCCTGCGCTGGGCTCCTGGAGACGCAGCGGAGCCCGTGGGGGGGTATTGCAGCCTACGAGAGGTTTTTTAGCCCGTGTTGGGTTCTGTTAACCCGTGCAGGGATGTTTTTAGACCATGGAGGGTCGTGGAGGGGTACGGAAGGCCATGCGGAGTGTTGCAGCCCGTGCAGGATTGTTTCAGCCCATGCAACGGTGCTGAAACCCTTGCAGAGATATTGCAGCTGGTGCAAGGGTATTTCAGCCCTTGCAGGGTTGGGTTAGGCTATGCAGGGACATTGCAGCCCCAAAAAGGGGCGTTGCAGCCCCCACACAGGGGCATTGCGGGGCTCTGCCCCCCACCTGATGCCCCCCCCCCCGATGCCTGCAGGTGCCTCTCCTCCCCGAGCTGACATGGAGCAGCTGAAGTGACCCGAGGAGCTGTCACAGTGAGTGGTGGCACCATGGGTGGGAGCGCCCGTGGGTGCTGGGGGGGACACGGAGCCCCCCACCAGTGCTGGGCAGGGGGTGGGGGACCTGGGGGGGTTCACAGCCCTGTGTCCGTCTGTCCCGCAGGCCGTGCCAGGATGGGCTGTGTGCACTGCAAGGAGAAGAAGTCCGGCAAGGGGCAGGGGGGGAGCGGCACGGGGACCCCAGCCCCCCCCCCCTCGCAGTACGACCCCGACCCCACGCAGCTCAGCGGTGCCTTCACCCACATCCCCGACTTCAACAACTTCCACGCCGCGTCTGTGCCCTCCCCTGCGCCCTTCTCGGGGCCGGGCTTCTACCCCTGCAACACGCTGCAGGCGCACAGCAGCATCACAGGTCAGCAGGGTACAGGGGGGGGGGGCTGGCTGCAGCCATGGGTGCCAGGTGGGGTGGGCTCACCCGTGTCCCCTCTTCCCCCCACCGTGTCCCATAGGCGGGGGTGTGACACTGTTCATCGCCCTGTACGACTACGAGGCCAGGACGGAGGATGACCTGAGCTTCCAGAAAGGGGAGAAATTCCACATCATCAACAACACGTGAGCCCCCCCACGCGTGTCACGAGTTGGCCGGGCTCAGCAGAGCCGGGACGAGGGGGGTGGGGGGTGCCGTGCGTGGGGAAGGGATGCGCAGGGCAGGCAGATCTGTCCGTCTGTCCCTCCTCCTCACTTGTCTGTCCCTCTGTCCCCAGCGAGGGTGACTGGTGGGAGGCGCGGTCGCTGAGCTCGGGTGCCACGGGCTACCTCCCCAGCAACTACGTGGCCCCCGTGGACTCCATCCAGGCAGAGGAGTGAGTACGGGGGGCAGGGCTGGGGGCACCCCGCTGTCCTGGCTGCGGGGGCTGCGGTGCTGGCAAGGGGACACGGAGCCCCGGTGGGTGATGGCAGCCCCCGGCAGGTGGTACTTCGGGAAGATCGGGCGCAAGGACGCAGAGCGGCAGCTCCTGTGCCACGGCAACTGCAGGGGAACCTTCCTCATCCGTGAGAGCGAGACGACGAAAGGTACGGGGACAGCTGAGGGGCCTGGCCTGAGTCCCCCCCCTGCCCCGCTCCTGACCCCTGCCCCTGTGTAGGGGCCTACTCCCTCTCCATCCGGGACTGGGACGAGGCCAAGGGCGACCACGTGAAGCACTATAAGATCCGCAAGCTGGACAGCGGGGGGTACTACATCACCACGCGGGCGCAGTTCGACACCATCCAGCAGCTGGTGCAGCACTACATAGGTATATGTAGGGGGGGAGGGGCGGGTGGGGGCGGCGGGGTGACGGGGCCGGTTGGGAGCACCCAGCTAACTGGGTGAAACTGGAGAAGGAGGGGAACCCCCAAGGGTGCCCAAACCTCCGCTGGGAAGGAGCGCCCAACCCCTCCGGAGCAGGTAAATAGCCCCAGGGTCTGGGTGGGCTTCGGTGGGGCTGGTGGGGACGCAGGGCTGGCCCTGCTGGGGGGAGCATCCCATGCGCGTCACGGGGCTGAGTGCAGCTCTATGGGGGCGGGGGGTGATGGCCGGGAACCCCCCCCCCTCCTTGCTGACGCCTGCCCCCTCGGTGCGCAGAGCGGGCGGCCGGGCTGTGCTGCCGCCTGGCCGTGCCGTGCCCCAAGGGGACCCCCAAGCTGGCCGACCTGTCGGTCAAAACCAAAGACGTGTGGGAGATCCCCCGCGAGTCCCTGCAGCTGCTGCAGAAGCTGGGCAACGGGCAGTTCGGGGAAGTGTGGATGGGTAGGGCCCGCGTTCCCCCCGCTCGGTGTGCATGCTGCCTTCATCCCATGGCATCCCCTCCCTCCCTCCCTCCCTCCCCCCCTCCCTGCGCCCCTGCAGAGTGCAACGACGGGTTGTGCCATCTGCTAACCCGCGCGTGCCCCGCTATGAAGCCTCAGACCCTGGGATTAGCTAAGGACGCCTGGGAGATAGCGCGGGAGTCCATCAGCCTGGACAAGAAGCTCGGCATGGGATGTTTCGGAGACGTGTGGATGGGTAAGGGGGGGCTGGGGGCAGGGGGCAGGCAGAGCCCGGTGCCACAGCAGACAGCGCCGCGGGGACCAGGTGGTGCCCGCCATAGGGGAGACCCCGGCATCGCTGCGGTGTGGATGGATGGGGAATGGGGTGAAGCTGCTGCTAGCTGAGCCCGTGGGGTGCCTTGTCCCCATGCCAAGAAGTGAGGAAGACTCCTCGCCCTGGGTTGGGTATGATGGTATCATGGACCTTTCTTGCCCTGCCCTGATGCCCTCAAGTCGTCCCTCCATCCATCCATGCACTCATCCATCCATGCATCCCTCCATCCATGCAACCATGCATGCCCTCCTGCGCTGCTGCGTCCTCGCGCCCCTCCATCCAGGCCCTGCCGAGCCCGGCTGTCCCCGAGGCTCCAGGTGACCCCGTGTCCCCAACTCAGGGACGTGGAACGGCACCACCAAGGTGGCAGTGAAGACGCTGAAGCCGGGCACCATGTCCCCCGAGGCCTTCCTGGAGGAGGCTCAGATCATGAAGCGGCTGCGGCACGACAAGCTGGTGCAGCTCTACGCCGTGGTGTCAGAGGAGCCCATCTACATCGTCACCGAGTTCATGAGCCAAGGTGAGGGACGACGGCATCCACAGAGCTGCTGTCCTGTGGGCATCACCCTGCACAGCTGGGGTCTGCGGGGCCCTGGTCCAAGGGCTGCGTCCCTACAGGGGTGGGCACCCTCAGAGGGGCACGGTGAGTTCCCAGCACTCCCAGTGCCACTCTCTGCCCGCAGGCAGCTTGCTGGACTTCCTAAAGGACGGGGACGGCCGCTACCTGAAGCTGCCCCAGCTGGTGGACATGGCTGCGCAGGTACGGGGGGTTGGGGGAGCTGGCGTGGAGTGGGGTGACCCATAGGGACTGCACCCAGTGAGGGGGGTCCTCAAGGCTTCCCCCCCCTGCAGATCGCCGCGGGCATGGCTTACATCGAGCGGATGAACTACATCCACCGGGACCTGCGCGCTGCCAACATCCTGGTGGGCGACAACCTGGTGTGCAAGATCGCCGACTTCGGCCTCGCGCGCCTCATCGAGGACAACGAGTACACGGCGCGCCAGGGTGAGCCCGATGGGTGCGCTCGGTGTGGGGACAGTGTCCTGTCCCCGCTGTGCTGTGTCCGACCCAAGACCTGCAGCTGGTCACCCCCGGGGCTGGGTGCCTTGGGTGGTGGGTTCCATGGAGGATGGGTAGTCCATGGATGGATACCTGAAATGATGGGTACCCAAAGTGATGGGTTGCCCAAGTGATGGGTACCCTGGGTTACAGGTATCCTGGGTTATGGATATCCCAAGTGATGGGTTGCCCAAGTGATGGGTACCCTAAGTTATGAGTACCCCGGTTTATGGGTACCCTGGGTGATTGGCACCCTGGGTTACAGGTATCCTGAGTTACGGATATCCCAAGTGATGGGTTGTCCAAGTGGTGGGTACCCTGGGTCATAGGTACCCCAATTCATGGCTACTCCAATTGATGGATACTTTAATTGATGGGTGCCCCAGGTTGTGGGTACCCTGGGTTATGGGAACTATGGATGATGGGGACCCCAAGTGAAGAGTACCCTAAGTGATGGGTATACCTCAAGTGACTGGCACCCTGGGTTATAGGTACCCTGGGTTATGGATATCCCAAGTGATGGGTTGTCCAAGTGTTGGGTACCCTGGGTTATGGAGACCCTAAGTTATGGGTACCCCAAGTGATGGGTACCTTAAATGATGGGTTCCCCAGGTTATGGGTATCCCAAATGATTGGTACCCTGGGTTATGGGTACCCCAGGTTGTGGATATCCCAAGTGATGAGTACTCCAGCTTATGGGGACCCTAAGTGATGGGTATACCCTGGGTTATGGGAACTATGGATGATGGGTACCCCAAGTGATGCATACCCCAGGTTATGGGTACCCTGGGTTGTGGGCACTCTGGATGATGGGTACCCTGAGTGATGCGTTGCCTGGGTGCTGGGTACCCCAGGCACAAGATGCCCTCAGTGCATGGTTCCCCAGATGCTGGATATCCCCAGTGCTGGTGCTGTAGGTGTGGGGTGCCCCTTGTGCAGGTGCCACGGGGTGCCCAGCCAGGACTCACCTGCGTCCCGTTGCCCTCGCAGGTGCCAAATTCCCCATTAAGTGGACGGCCCCGGAGGCAGCACTCTATGGGAAGTTCACCATCAAGTCGGACGTCTGGTCCTTCGGCATCCTGCTGACCGAGCTGGTGACCAAAGGCCGGGTGCCCTACCCAGGTACACCCCCGCCGTGGCTCCCCTCCCCATCCACACCCCCAAGTGCCTCAGTTTCCCCATCAGCTGCTCGCTGATGGCGGGGGGGGTGTCCCATATCTCGCAGGGATGAACAACCGGGAGGTGCTGGAGCAGGTGGAGCGGGGGTACCGCATGCAGTGCCCGGGAGGCTGCCCCCCATCCCTGCACGATGTGATGGTGCAGTGCTGGAAGCGGGAGCCCGAGGAGCGTCCCACCTTCGAGTACCTTCAGTCCTTCCTCGAGGACTACTTCACGGCCACCGAGCCCCAGTACCAGCCCGGGGACAACCAGTGACCCCACGCTGGGAGGGCTGGGGGGGGCCAATCCTCCCCTTTCTGCAGGGGGTTTGTTGCTCTCATCGCCTGCATCCCCTGCGTGTGCCTCTGGGGCTGTGCAGGGGGTGCCCCTGGGGGGCTTTGCACAAGGATTTTGGACTCAGGGGGCTGCGCCGTGCCCAGCTGTGCCCCCCTCCCCCAGCACCTCTCTCGTTGCCTTCACACCCAGATTTGAACCTGAGAAGTGCTTTAGATGGGGGAGGAATGTGGCCCCCCCCCCCCCCGCAAGCACACAGGTGTCCTGAGGGTGCCCCCTCCCCATGCCAGCCCCATCTCATCGCCCAGCTCAGCTCTTTGCAGCTGGGGGGTTCAGACCCCAAGCCCTGGGGAAGGTCACCTCACCCCCTCCCGATATTGTCTTTAATTTATAACCCCCCCAGCAGCCATCTCCCCCTCAGGGACCCCTATATTGGGGGGGGGAGGGGATGCTCCTTGCCCCACCTGCTGCTTTTTTCTCCTCTCCTTAAAGCAGAACCAAAATCCCAAAAGCCATAAACCGCTGCTTGCACTGAGGGGGGACATAAGGGGGCCCGAGGGGAGGGGTGGGGGGGGGGGCAGGGCAGGTCTGTCTCAGGGGCTGTTTCTCGTGGCCCCATTGCCTTACATGGGAACAGGGAGGAGGGGAGCATGGGGCCAGTTCACCCCCATAGTGCCTACAGGGGTCATCTCAAATCCCCCAAATCCCTGCAGCAAGCATTCACTGGGGTACTGGGGGGGGGTGCAGGGGGAGCAGTGGGGGAACACGGGGCACAAAGTGAATGTGATGGCACTTGGGGAGGCAGGGGGGGGCCTCCTGGCGGCCAAGAGCCCCCTACAGTGTGGGGCAGAGCTGTGCAGCCAGGCTGTGCTCCCCACCCCCCGCTGGGGATGGGGGAAGGGGATGGGAAGGTTTTGTTGTTAATTTTTTTTTTTTAATTCAGTCTGTAAATAGAGAGAAATAAAACCTTTCTAACAAGCGTGGGGTGGGGCTGGGTCTTTCTGGCCCTACCTGGGGGGGGGATCCACCCCCTGTGTGAGGGCAGAGGGGGGTCCTGTGTGCGAGTTTGGGGACGAGGGGGTTAATTTCCCCTGCAGCTCGGCCCCCCCCTCTCCCCCCCCACAGGGCCCAGCTGTGGCCGCTAATGAATTCCCCAGCACTGATGGAAGGGGCCTGGCCCCCGGCCCCACATGGGGGGCTCAGGGTTGGGGGTTGGGGACACGCTGCCATCCCCACGCACCTCTCTTCTCCTGGGTCACCACACTGCACCCACGGGGACGTCTGCACCCTGTGGGCACTGCAGTGTCTCCATCACCCCCCACCCCGGCCCCCCCCGCTGCCCGTTCTGCCCCCCGGCTCTCACTGCCTGCGCCGTGCACGCGTGATACCATGCGTGCACGCTGCCTGGCCCCGGGCTGCGCGTGCAGAGCGGAGTCGGTGTGTGCACATGCGTGTGCACGGTGCAACCCTGCCTTACCTCTGTGCATGCGCCTGCATGTGTCTGCATGCGTGCACACCCTGCTACTCGGTGCTTGCACGTGCACACGCACCCATCATCCCAAAACCGCTCGCCGGGAGCAAATGCCTCACCCAGAGGATGTGCCCCTCGTCCCCATAGCAGCAGCAGCTGTGTTGTCCCTTTCTTCTCCTGTTGCAGGCCCTGCTTGCACGGGGGGCTGGTGCACCCCTAAATGAAGCGAGGTGCCCACAGCACCCTGGCAGCGCTGGGCAGGGCCCACTGGCAGCTCAGCCCCAGTGAAAGAAGCCTCCACCGGCAGTGAAGGGGTTAAAGGGCGCAGTGTGGCCCGGCGTGGCTGCAGGCTGTGGGAGGGGGCATCGATTTGATGTTAATGCCATGCTCCATCGACCGGCGAGCAGTGGGTGGAGGGACAGCCACCAGCCCCGGGGTGGGGAGGGCAGAGCACAGCGCCCAGGCAGGGGCTATGGGGTGGCCCCCTCCCCGCCGCCCGGATCCCTGCGGCATCTTCCGGAGGGGAAGGAAAAGAGCTCAGCATCACCTCCTGTCCCCACGTCCCACGGAAACGTGGCATCGCGTCTCCCCGCTGCTCCCCAGGACCCCCATCCCCATCTCCCCTGAACCTCCTGGATGCGCCGCTCTGCTCCGCAGGGTTGGGGGTGGGGGGGGGGGGTTGGACCAGGGCCGCGCACGCGGCGCCAAGCGGTGGGCGCAGGTGTGAGACCGCTGCAGATGGCCGACGCTGCAGCCCTGGCACGATGGAGCCGCGGCGCTGCCGCCAACCCCCACCCTGGGGACCCTCACCCAAAGCTGCCAGCACCATCCCCACCCGGCGCAGCGCTGGGGGCGGGGGGCCGGCCCTGTCCCCCTCAGAGCCGCGCTCCCCGGGGACGGCAGCGCGCGGTGCTCCCGGGTCACGGAGCAGATCCGCGTCCCCGCGGCGGCGATGACCAAACAACAGTGGAGAGTGGCCAAGAACACAACGCCAGGCTTGGCCGGGCGCACCAGCGCCGCTCCAGCCCCACGGGAGTCGTGCCCATAGGGGAAACCGAGGCACGGAGGGACCCATCCGCGGTCACCCAGCGGCTCAGCACCGGGTGCTGGGAGGGGACGTGTTTTTCCATGGATGGCACGGCGGAACAGCCACGCACCGGCCTGTGACCGCAGCTGGGGAGCACGCCAGGCTGTGCACAGCTGCTCGCCTCCTGCCTGCGTCAGTGACGTGGCCTCCCTGTCCCCACCTCTCCCCACAGCTTCGGCCCTCCAGCCCCACGGCCCCACTGCTGGGGAGGGGTTGGGGGGGTGTGGGATTTGGGGGGCGAGGCAAAGCACGGGGATGTTTGGGGCATCCGGCTGCAGGGTGTCACCGCGGGAGCGGTGCTCAGCTGGGGACACGGTGACGCTCAGCAATGTTGGCAGCTGAGCCAAACCCGGGTGGTTTTGCTGCCTGGGGAACGCCCTGCTCTGGGATTTCGGGGGGGGGGGTGAGTCTCTTCCGCTGTGGTGATGAGGGCAAAATCAGGATGGCCACACAGCTGGAAGCCCCCAGCTAAGCTGGGGCTGCAGGACCTATAGTGCTCCCCAAAGGCAGCTCCCACGTCCCAGCAAGCCCCTCTCGCCATTCCCCCTTGCCCCCACCTCGCTGTCCCCAAGCCACCCCCGGCCCCAGGCCCCCTCCCCAGCGATCTGGTGATGGCTTCGGGGGTCCCAAGCGCCGCCACCAGCCAGGGAGACCACGGCACGCCGCGTGGGGACAAACACCGCACGGGGACGAGGGGTCACCCACCTCCCCGATGTTCTGTGGGGCTGGGGAGGGGGCTCGGAAACCGCGACAGCCGCCCACCGCCTCGGCACGAGGACACCCCCACGGCGCGGGGACACGGGGACAGCGGTGGCCCCGCGCGGCGCAGCAGCCGCTAGATGGTAGCGTAAGCCCAAGGCACCGCTGCTGACACAGCACTGTCTGCGGGAGGGACAGCGCGTCCGGGTGACCCGGGGGGGCCCTGGGGAGCCGCCTCCCTCCCCCACCCCGCCACCAGGAGGGGCCACACGCGACGCGGCGACACGAGCGGTGCGGGCACCGCACCCCGCCCCGACGCCCCCCGGCACGGCCCCCCCACCCGCGGCTCTGCCTCGGGGGGAACCCCCCCGCCCCCCACCCCCCCAGCATCCTCCCTGCTCCCAGCCCAACCCAGACCGCAGACCCGAGCGGGGACAAACTCACGCTGGGGACAAGCGGGGTGACCCGCCTGCATGGATGTGGGGGTGCTGCCCCCCCCGGAGCTGACAGAGCCCACCCACAGGGACCCCACTCCTTCCCCCCCCCCCGGCTCCCAGCCCGGCGAGGGCTCCGTGCCAGCCTGATATCTATATATATTTTATGATAACTATAGAGATGCACTTCAAACCTGACAAAGGACTTTGACAGTTTTAAGCATCTCTTTGATTAATACATGACCTTTTAATGCTTCGGATTAAATTAATAAATCTTTTACATTCTAACCCATCCTCGCTTGCGACGGAATGTTTTTTTCCGTGCGACCTTCTGTCCCCGCTTGTGCAAAGCAGCCGACCCCTCCCTCCGTCCTGGTGCACGTGCAGGGCAGGTGCAGCAGCGCACGGGGCAGGCACAGCAACCCGTGTACATAGGGGGGGCAGGTGCAGCGATAGACGGCCTCGCCACGTTCACACGGCGCTAAACCCCGCGAGGCGAGGACGGAGGGATCCTCCTCGTGTTGGAATCATCCCTAAAAATAGCAAGAAAATTCAAAGCTGACATTCAGGGTGAGGGGACGAGGAAGCCTGCAAAGTTGCTCACTCAGCCACCAGCGATTGCAGCGATCCTGTCTGCGTGTGCAGATTCCTCTGCTGACCGGGCTGGAGCGCGGGGCTCCTCTCCGCGTGGTTTCCAGGAGGTGGGAGCGATGCGCGCGGGTCTCTGTCCTCTCTCTGCCCCCCATCCCCGTGACCCCCGTCCCGTTGGGGTGCAGGGATGGAGCTGCTGGATTTCGGGGCGCGGAGCGCGGCGATAAGTCCGTGCTGGAGGGCTCGACCCCAGCAGCTGACCCCTCCTTTTGGGGGCCCGGATTTGGGGTGCAGCACGTACCCTCTGTGTAGGGTCGCTCCTTGCTGCCTGCACGCGGCAAACCCCGACCCTGTGCAGCCGGGTGCCGTGTCTCTCCCTGCACCCATGTGTTATTCCGGCGGTGACTCACGTGTTATTAGCAGCCAGGCAATATTCCCAATTCCCTGGAGTTAACCCTTCGCTCGTCACTCACAAAAACACGGTGTCACAACAAACAGCGGCGGCGTTATCTGCTTTAATGATATTGGATCTCCGGGAACATTAGCGCTGGGGGGGAAGCAGTGGGGAGATGCGTGGGGGACGGAGGCCACGGGGGGCGCGGGGGGTGGGGGACAGCCCCCTCCTCTACCACCGCCATCCTGGTGGCTTTGGGCATTGCTCAGCTCACCGGTGCCAAGCAGGATGAGGGGATCCTCGTGCACCCCTGTGCGTGGAGGATTAGGAAGAATTTCTTCCCAGAAGGAGTGGTGGTGCGTTGGCACAGGCTGCCCGGGGGGGGAGTGGGGGTCACGGTCCCTGGGGGTGTTCCAGAACCGTGGATGTGGCACTGAGGGCAGTGGGCAGCGCTGGCGGGGGTGGGTTGGGGTTGGACCTGGTGGTCTCAGAGGTCTTTTCCAAGCTCAGTGATCCTGCGGTTCTAGGAGTTAGCAAACAGCGGGGAAGTTTCCTGCGCTGCCAGACCCTTGGGACAGCGTTCAGGTTAAAAATAATAATAATAATAATTGGTAGATTTAAAATTTGGGGGAAAAAAAAAAAAAAAAGGAAAAAGGTGCGCGCATAGGGGAGATGTGCGCTGCGCGTTGTGCGGGTGCAACCCAGGAGAGGGCAGCAATGCCCCATACATCCATTTTCCTTATCTGCTGTCAGCTGAGAAATAGGTAATTAACTTTTCCTAAAAAAAAAAAAAAAAAAAAAAAAAAAAAAAAAAGGAAAAAGGAGCTGGAGTCAAACTGCCCATACAGGTACGAAATTGCTGTGAAGTCTACTATTT
>NC_034430.1:2059750-2080841 GCF_002078875.1 Numida meleagris | reverse complement strand
GGGGGGCTGGAGAAGGGATGGCGCGGCGCCAAATTCCGCTCTGCCATGTCTCTGTAACCTGAATAGGGCCAACTCCATCCCCGGTGCGAGTCCCCCCGTGGCTCCGCCGCCGCGCTCCGATGCAGTTGGGCGGGAGGTGGCATGCGGGCACCCCCCCCGGCTCCGGCCGCTGTCACCCCCCCACCCCCCCCCCTTCCCCCGGGTCCTCGTCCCAAAGCCGCGCTGGGGGGAGAGGCTGCGGGCTGGCACGGCACTGGGGACGGGGGAGCCAAGGACACGCCGGGAGCGGGCGGCCGGCAGAGGAGAAGCGATGGAAGCCTGTGGAAGGTTATAGGGAGCCTGGGGGGGCCGCGCTGCCCTGCCCTCCTTAGAGCAGGCTGCAGGGACCCGGGGCGGGCTATTTCTGCTGAGATCCCGAGGAAAGCTCTGGGAGAATTGTGGGCTTCTATAAATAGTGTGTGTCAGCCGAGTGGAAACAGGGCCTTGAAATGCTCCTGCTATTCTCCCGAGTGCTTGGAACCAGCTCTTGGTAAACAGGGCAGCGCTGGGGAGGGCTGTTTCCTACTTCCGGGCTCGCGACGGGAGCGTTTTGGGGGGAGCAGGAGGAACGGGGGGGGGGGTTTGGCACGGCGATGGAGCTAGGCTCCCCGTGGGGCTGGCTGGCTGCTGCACGGCCATGGCGGGGCCGTCTGGATGTGGGGCGGCCCCTGGTTGCATTGAGACCCCCCCCGCCGTCCCCTCCCCAGCGTCGGGGCTGCAGTGTGTTGCACAGCGCTCGGGGGCTGCAGGTGCCGCCGGGGTGGGCTCGGCTCTTTGGGGGATGCTGTGCAGAACACCCTGGAAGGTCAGAGTGGCTCTGCGGGCTCCGTCCCTTGGGGCACAGCCCTCGTGTGAGCGCAGGGGGCTGCGCGTCGTGGTGTGCTCCGCGTTCTGCTCTTCCCCGTCGAGGCTGGCGTTAGTGCTGCTGCACCTGGGGTCAGTGGGACGCTGCCCTGCGCCGTGCCTAGCGCGGCACGTGGGTTGTGGGGCAGGCATTGCACCCCTGCTGCACCCCTCTGCTGGGGACCCCATCCCTCGGAGGCCTTTGCATGCAGAAGGGACCTGGGGACGTTTGCCCAGGATGTTTCCCCAGCTCCAGGGCTGCATCCCAAAGGTTCCCCCATAGCAGGTGAAGCCCCTCTGTGCCCAGCAGCTCACCCGTGTGTGGGCTTTGCTCCCACTGCTCACCCCGAGGCGTTGCACGAGGACCCTGCTGTGCTCGTGCATCACACCTGGTGCGCAGCCATGCACGCCAGCATTTCCCTCACTCTGCAAAGGGTGCACCCTTTCAAAATACCATACAGCCGGCATGCTGCTAGGTGCCTGCTGTGAGTTTCTCATGCTGTGCACAGTGGTGCTGGGGGGAAACTCAGCACCGTGGAGCGGTGCAGCTGGACCTCACTGCTTGGTTTCGGGGCTGCGTGGCCAGGGCAAGGGCTGACGGTGCCGATGAGCAAAGCACGCAGCACCGCGTGGGTGGGAAGGGGCGAGCTGAGTCCGTTTTGCTCTCTGCTTTTGCTTTTTTTTTTTTTTTTTTTTTTTTTTTTTTTTTTTTTTTTTTTTTTTCCCTCTCTGTGGGTTGAGCGTTGGGGCGACAGANTTTTTTTTTTTTTTTTTTTTTTTTTTTTTTTTTTTTTTTTTTTATTTCCCTCTCTGTGGGTTGAGCGTTGGGGCGACAGACAGGGAAAGTCTGAGCAATGGTCTCTGCGCTGGTGCTGTCTTCAATCACCGCGTCCCAGAATCCCTCGCTCTGGGCCTTCTAGGCACAAGGGCTTACAGCGAAAATCGGCAGCTGCAGCTGCGAGTGAAAGCACAAGAGCCCGGCTGGGTCTTTGGCATCGGCAGGAGAGCAAAAAGCTGGGGGAGGCGGGGAAGGAGCGGGGGGAGAGCAATGTGCCCTGTGGTTTTTTTCCAGCCCTGCCACCGAGGGGTTGTGTTTCAGAGCGACGGTTCCCGGGCACGGGAGGGGGGTGCGCGGCAATGCCTCCGGGGAGCTCATTAAATCTGCTGCCCCCCCCGCGCCGTGCCTCACCGGCCGAGGATGTGGCGGGGAGAGACGTGCCGGGCGGAACACGGCGCTGAACGAACCCGCTGCCCGGTGGGGACAGTTACTGGCCCAGGCAGGAACGCTGCCCCGGGGGCTCACCTGTTGGAGCACGTAGGGCGGGTGTGTGCCAGCAGGGCCGTGACAAAGGCAGCCGTGTGCCGAGGACTCCCTTTGCAGTGGGGCGAAGACTATGGGGACACCGAAGTGACTTGGGGGCTTGGGTGGAGCCATGGGGCAGCAGGAGGGATCGGCATATGGGGCTGGCATGTAGATCACAGCGTGCGTGGTGGGTGACAACAGGGACACAGCACTGTGGTGGAGAGCACGGGGACCCCCGCTGCCACCCAAAGCCCACCCTGCGCAGGCGTGAGGGCTGCGGCAGCCTCGCGAGGCGGGAAGCCGAAATGTGGTATTGATCCTCATGGAGGGAGAGCTGAGTGGTTCTGGCATCTGCCAACCCCAACCTCTGCCCTTCCCGCGGCTCAACGAGCTCCAGGCCAGCAGCAGCATCCCTTCCCCGCGCCGCCACCCCCGGGGCCCCGAGCCCTGCGCACGCTCCTCGCCTCCTGCTGACTTCAGCGCATCGGCTTGGGCTCGGCGCCTGTAAATTCCTCGCAAAACCTGGGCCTAAAATATCTGGAGGAGGAGGACGGAGCGCCTTGGGCGAGGGAGATGAGATCTTCAGCTGCGGGAGAGAGGGAGGCAGCTCTGGGCTTCTCCAGCTGCCGGCCCCCGGGAATTCGCCGGGAATAAATCTCACCCGGCCAACTCAGTGGTTGGGGTTGGGATGAGGAGCCGGGGGCACCCGGGGCGGTGGCATGGGAGCGAGCTGAGGAAGGACAATACTAAAATAATAAATGCCGAGAGGGAGGTGCTAGGCGGGAGCCGTGTGAGAACCAGTTTGCGAGGTCCAGATTGGCAGCAGATCCTGAACCAGGAGGAGCCGAGCATCCATACGGCCCCTGCCGAGATCAGACGAGACGACAGCGGCTTGGTTTGGGGGAAGAAATTGGAGGCGGGGGAAGCTTTTTTGCTGAAATGAAATTTGAACCCCGAAGTGGGAGGGAAGTGGAGGTGGGGGGCACGGCTCTCTCCACATGGTTATTACTGCTGTTTTCCACCCAGCTGAAAGGAGAATGTAGCTTAATATGGACCCGCGGGGAGGAGAAGCAATCGGGAGCAGGGATTTGTCAGGAGGGAGCTGGGAAGCAGCGAGCAGAGTGTAGAGGTGAGAGCGGCCGGCAGCGTGCCCTGAGGTGATGGCTGCCTGGCCGTGGGCGCGGGACTGACACAGGGCACCATTGTTGGCAGGAGCCAGCTGTGGCCCTCCCAGAGCTGCTGCCCTCAGCACACAGCTCGGGGATTTGGTGGGGAGGGAAGGGAGGTCTCGAGGGGTGCTAATCCCGGTGGTGTCAGGGACTAGTCGAGGCGTTTGGAGCCTGGTCAGGGCCAGGTTGGGGCCTTCAGGGCCTGGTTGAGGCGTGGTCAAGGCCTGGTCAGGGCCTGGTCGTGGCATTTGGGGCCTGGTCGGGGCCTGGTTTTGGCATTTGGGGCCTGGCTGGGGTGTTTGGGGCCTGGTCAGGGCCTGGTTGTGGAGTCTGGGGCCTGGTCAGGGCCTGGTTGGGGCCTTCAGGGCCTGGTTGAGGCGTGGTCAACACCTGGTCGAGGTCTGGTTAGAACCTGGTTGAGGCCTGGTTAAGACCTGGTTGAGGCCTAGTAGAGGCCTAGTTGAGGCGTACTGAAGGCCTGGCCAGGGCGGTGGGTAGGTGCTGGGGGTAATTGCGAGTGAACCTGGATGAGGAAAGGGATGAGCAAAAGAGATGGCAGCAGGGTGAATTTGCCTCTCTCAGTAGCCTCTCTTGGCTGTTACTTTCCCTGGCACGCTGCTGTCCCCATGTCCCCTCGGCCCGCCCCACCATTGCTGCCCTTAGTGCACTGTGCTTGTCGCACAGTGCTGCTGGCTGCTGGCGTCAGCCCCTGCGTTGCTGCAGCTGCTGGCTGTACCCTGGGCCATGGCGGTGCTTGGGGATGCTGCGAGCACTGGGATCAGGAGAGGAGGAAGAGGAGGAAGAGGAGGAGGTGTGTGGTGGGGAGGCTGCAACTATGATGGGTAGTCCTTGGGGTTGTCTGAGCCCTCCTTGCTAGCCCCATGGTGAGGGGCAGCCCAGGCCATGTGGTCCTCCCGGGCCCAGCTGGGAAGGAGAGCACACCCCCCAGCCCTGCAGCCCTGGCATTTGCTCCCCATCCCCCATGTTCCCACCTCAACTCCTCTCTGATGCTTCAAACGCAGAGATGCCCTAAAGGCAGCAGAAGCACCTTAGCAAGTGCACACTAAATATTTGAACACGCATGGGTGGGTTTGGGTTTGCTGCTGCTCTTGCCCTTCCCCAGCCATGACCCTGTTGCTGGGATTGGTGTGTGCTCCTTTGGAGGCTCCAGATTTGGGGTACCCATGGGTGCTTCTCCTCTGTTTCAAGGCAGGGTGTGATATTTGCTTGGCAGCTCTTGCTCTGAATTATTACGATTGCTCCAACAGAACCAGCATGGTACTGCCGTGCCACCATGGTTGTCATTGCATCCACTGTGAGCCACACCGATGTCTCCCACCTCCCCAAAATCATATCCAGACCCCCGTCCTTCGTCCCCACACCCTCTTCTTCCTCCCTGCAGCAGCAAAGCACCCTGCAGCCGGGCCCAGAGCCCATCGGGAAGGGGGAAAGCTGTGCTCCCCTCCCCTCCCCGGCATTCCTCGGGAGTGAAACACAAGAGCTGGCAGGGCACTCGCGCTTTCTCTGGCCTCCGCTCCTCCAATTCCTGAACAAAGCCTCCTGCCTCTCCCGGGAGCTTGAAACAGGAGAGGTGGCTGCTGCTGGACAGGAAAGGCGAGCTGTCCCCTTCTGTCCTGTGTCAGGAGGCAGGAGATGGGACATGGGTGGGTGGTGCTGGGCACGGTCCTCGCGGTCCCTGCGCCAACGCACAGCATCACCCCAATGCCCCCACCAAGCAGCAAAACCCCACTGTTCCAGAAACCTCCTCCAAAATGCACCACTGTGGGTGATGCTTGGAGTTCTGGCCCAAAGGACTGGCCAAAGGGTTTCCCATTCCAGCCATCTCGCTGCAGGATGCATATCATATTGCTATGGAAACTGAGTCCTGGAGGGGACCAGTTCAGACCCAGAAGGAACCACTTTAGCCCCACGGAGGACCAGTTTATCCCCACTCCAGTCCCAGCTTGGACCAGGCTCCCAGTTACCGTGCTGGTGGTATGGGTTGGAGCACCCATGCCAGCTTCACTGCCATGAGCCAGGGCAATGGATCTCGCAGTTGGGTCCCCATCCACCTTCCCAAAAGTCCGACCCCTTCCTGCAGAACAAAGCTCTCCCTCCCCGCCGCCCCCGGTGAAACAGGCCCCTGTCGGAGCGCAGTCCCCGACAGCGAAGGTTATTTTAATGGATGCATTACTTTAAACGAACCCTCCACCATCTGTTCCACCCCCTAATTACGCATGCAAAAAAAGCCCATCTCACAGCCAGCGCAGGAGAAAGTAAAGATATAAGTGATTTAAATGCATGTATCCCCAGCTCCGCTAGCAGCTGGGATGGGCTGCGCTCCCCTCCTTCCTCCTGGCTGCCAGGCAAATGGTGCAAGTTGCGGGGAAGGAGGCAGAGGGATGGGTCTCCTGGGTTTGCTGGCGGTCGCTGCGGATGAGGAGTAGGAGGAGGAGGAGGAGGAAGGGGAGGAGGATGGTGGCCCTGATGTTGGCAGAGGCAGGGGTGGGAGTTTGGCAGCAGTCTCCCCCCCACCACCGACCCCTACAGGTTGTCTGAACCCCTGTGGTGGTGGAGGCTGAGCCTTCAAAGCTTGGGGACGCATGGCTGTCGCAGAGCATGGCGGGGAACTGGGGGGACACTGCAGCCTGGCTGCGTTTGGAGACATCTCTTGTGACTGCAGGGTCCTGCAGCGTGGGTTGGGCTGTTGCATAGTCCCCATGTGTGATGTTGAGGTCCTTGTCTGATGAGGGCCTCAGCTGTGGACACAAGGGTGGCAATGGGATAGCACTGGTGTGACTGCAGGGCCAAGACCCAGCTCCGTGCCCTACAGCAGGGCTCATCCTCACAGCCCCCAGCTTCTGCCCATGCATGGAGGGTACACTGAGGAGCACCAGGGATGCAGCGGGGGTGGCTGGGGCATGCTCAGCACCTCCATGGTGCGTTTTCCCACCATAGCTGCAATGCATGAGCTGTCCCAACATCCATGGCCCTGGAGTGCCCCCAGGCAATGCTCAGATCCTGCGTTCTGTTCCTCAGGGCTGCAGGGAAGCAGAGGGCGAGTGCAAAGGGGTGATCAAGAAGCCTCGTCCAACAGGGCAGAACCATAAATATTTGAAAAAAAAAAAAAAAAACAACATTTTTAGGTCAACCTCCTGGTGATGGGGTCCAGGCAGCGTGTCAGAGGTTACAGCGCATTGGGGCCACGGCGCAGACCCCATCTCCATGGTTGTCCCGAGCGTGACTCAGTTTCCCTCATTCCCAACACAAACCTTCTCTGGCAATGGGTGGCCGGTGTGGCTTTGGGTGGCCCCGAGGGGCATCCCTGGGGACAGGGACACAGCCACAGAGCAGTGGCACCGCATCCTGGGTGCCATCTCCCCTCTCCCTCCATCTCCCTCTCTCCGTGTCTGACTGCAGCAGATGCGCCAGCTCTGCAGGAAGAGGGAATTAAGTTGGGCTGGAGGAATTTTAAAGATTGCTGCAGGCCTGAGGGTCTTAGATACCCCTGTGGAGATGGGCAGTCATGCAGAATTAATCCTATCGGCAGCCTGGCTCGCCTTCAGCCGGTGCAGATCTCCAGGAGAGCGCAAGGGAGCGCGGGGGGCGATGCTGGGGGCAGCTGGGCGAGCACCGGCGCCTCTCGGCGTCGATGGGAAATTAATAATGAAAAATTAAAGCCCGAACTCAGCCTTCCCGCGGCCCAGAGGTGGGACTGGAAGGGGGAGGAGGAGGCAGGCGAATTCTGCAAGGCTTACGGAAAACCTGTTTGCCGTATCAGATGGAGCTCGGTGGCACGAGCAGGATGCTGGGGTCACATCCTTTTCCAGGGGGGCTGCATTGGGAAACATAGGGGCTGGGGGGACACGCTGGGGGGGCACCCCTCGGCTGGACCCAGTGTTGTGTGCAGTGGGTTCACCCAGCAGCTCAGGGTGCTGCAGCAGTGTGGGGGACGTGGGGACGCGCTGGATGTCCCCACGTGCTGCAGCAGCCACGTGCCACGCGGGAAGGTGGCATCTGGTCACCCCGTGGCTCTGCCAGCCCCATGGGCACTGTCATCCCCATTGTCCCTGCTGGTCACTGGGGCCACAGTGCCACCAGGCCGCCGCGCTCGGTGGCTCCGTGACGCCAGGCGGGGTGGCAGCTGCTGCCGAGCCCTCTGCTCCTGTGTTTTATAAATAATGCACCGCAGAGGCGTGTTGGCAGCGCTGCACACACGCCTGCAGCCGAGCAGCCCGCAGCGCCGGGCACTTGGGCGCTGTCACCACGGCTGGGTGACACCAGGCCACCGCGCCCTAGCGGGGAGAAGGTGACCCCCGACGTCCCCGCGCCCCCTCGTCCCCTCCACCCCAAATAGCGCGGTGGGGCGGTGGCCGTGGTGGGGGCCCGCGGTGACCCCACGTGCCATTCCTGCGCCTCGTGGCGGTGGCGCCGATGGCGGCGCGCAGCTTGCATGGTTGCCATGGTGATGTGCTGGCGCTAACGAAGCCGAGTAAACATTAACGAGGGAGCCCCGCGCAGGTCGGGGCTGGGGGCTGCGGGAGCCGGAGGGGGGGCTCGGTGCTGTCCCAGTGCTGTGTCCCTTGGTCCCTGAGCTGCCCTCCCCCCACGCTGCATGGTGCTGGAAAGGTCCCCAGGGTTGGGACATCTGGGTCCCTGTCCCAGTCTGGGCACACCCGCTGGGTGAGCCGGTCCCCAGGATCCCGTGCGGGGGAGCAGACATCACCGTGGCATCGTCGCTATCTCTGCAGCGCAGCACCCATGGGTGCGGGGTGGCACAGCCGCAGCCGCGTGTCCCCAGGAGCCGCCCGGTGCTGGCAGTGAGCTTGGGGCGTTCCTCGGCAGCTGCCACCGCTGCAGTTGTCACCGTGACTCAACTCCCGCGTCCCTCCCTTTCTCCCCGGCCATGGGGAGCCCACGCTGCAGCTCAGATAGGGGACAGCCCCCACACCAGGGCCCCGTGATGCTGCAGCCGAGGGCCCTGTGCTGGTGCTGCAGCTCATTAGAGGGAGGTGCAGGTGCCCCGGGTACCTTGGTCCTCCCAGAGGGCTCTTAATGAGCGGCCGCTAACGAGCGCCTGTGCTCCCCGCTCTCCTCCCCAGCCGTGGGAAGAGGCTGATTGGCGAGCAGGCACCGGGGAGCTGTGCGCAGGCTCTTTTTGGGGGCTCTGTGGGGCTGAACGACCCAACCCGCTGCCCCTTCCCTATGCGCATTAGCACTGTGCACGAGGGCCCCACGTGCCTGTCCCCTCTGCCAGGTTTGAGCACGGCTCTGTAGGTCTTTTACCCTGTGAGGTGTTGCAGCCCTTCCAAGTGCCCAGGGACAGAGCTGTCGCCATCTCCCAGGTGTGTCAGGGTGCCAGTGCCACATCTCTCCTTGCCCACCAGGCTGTTCGTTCTGAGAACCTGGTCCCCGTGCCTCAATTTCCCTCTCCAGGCCCTGGGGGCGGGCGCTGGGGCTGGATGGGGATGTGGGGTGATCAGGAGCCCTGTTTTTACGCATTGTATGAACCTCCGTGAGCCTGCCTGTTAGTGGAGGCCTGGGGGGGTGGAGGAGCTGTGCCTCCCCTGCTAGCGCCCCAAAAACTCCCCACTGGCGCTGGCATCGGTGCAGTGATGGGGGCAGGCCAGCGAGTGCCGCAGGGGGCTGCATGGCCGGGGGGGGCCCTGAGGCTGTAAGAGAGCGTCTCATCCCCCCACTCCTCCCCCCCCCAAGCCGCTCTAATCTCCTGCCAAACCTGCTCTTCCTGCAGGGCCGTTAGTGGGGCTGCGGCCACGGGTCCCAGCTGCTCTGGGGGCTGCGGGGAGCTCAGCCCATCCCATCCGGGGCCGTCGCCCCACTGGGGCCGGGTCCCCCACCTCCCCGCCGAAGGGAGCCCTAATCCTGCGTGACACGGCGCCCGGCCCCGCGGTGGCTAATTGCAGCATCCCCAGCTGAGGATTATGGTTTAAAGCGGGGAAGGAGCAGCGGGAGCAGATGAGCTCCTGAGCAACAAAGCTCCCGTTTTCCTGCAAGCCACTTTTATTAGGGGTGTAATTAAAAGCCGGCAGGAGGGAAAAATTATGGGGAGGGTAAGGGCGATGGAAGGGGCCACCCAATCCCACCCATGCCCCTGGGGGCTGCCTGCCCGCAGGGCTCACGGGATCCCAAAGCGCACTGGGGAGGTGGGAGCGCGGTGCCTGGTGCTGCCCCACTCGTATCCCAAAGGCCAGGACGGGACCGGGCGCCCGTCCCGCTCCCACCGCAGCGTTCCTCCCCGCCTCGCCGCGCTGGCAGGGCAGGAGGCAGCGAGGTGCCGGGCTGGTGGAGGAAACCCAAACTCAACTCCCTATGAAAGGGGCTTTGTGTGCCCAGGAAGGAGCAGCTCTCCTCCTCCTCCTCCTCTTCCTCCTTCTCCTCCTCTCCACGTTGCAGGAGCGTGGGCGAACCTTCGGCACTGCTGAATTGGGACTTCAGAGGGGGGTGGTGGGAACTGCCCTTGCGCTGCCTGCAGCTGGCACCCCCACCCCAGGGGCAGGGGACACCCTGGTGGTGCAGGGAAACTGAGGCACCGAGCAGCCAGGCTGTCCTGCAGCCTCCTACTCTACTCAGCCTCTCAGAAGGGCTTTTCTCCATTGCTACTAAGTGTGGTATCAACAGGGGGGAAATGCAGCGCGTGACCCGGTCCCCAGGGCTGTGTGGCTGTGCCAAGCCGTCGTGGCACTGGTGTCTCAGCTGGTGCTGTCCCAGTAGGGCCCGTGCAGCTGGGGCTGGCTGCTCTGACGCTATCACAGGCGAGAGACACGGGGACACTGTCCCACAGCCTCACCCTGCCACCAGCCTTGCCCTCACCCCAGCGCCACCACCTGCCTCAGTTTCCCTTCCCATTTACTCACACTGCAGGTCCAGCCCAGCAGACCTACATTGCCCACCCTGGCGCTGCCCAGGACAGGGGGACACAGCGCAGCGCTGGGTGCTTCACGGTGCTCCCCAGGGGCTCCCACACACCTGTGGTTCCCAGCAGGGCAGCAGGGTCCCCCAGCGAGTGCCTGGCCCTGGCTCCCGCGCCCCGACTCCGGCAGGGGGCTTGTTCTGTGCCTGGACAGGAAGACGAATGAATTCCATTATGGGATCGCGATTTTATTCCACGTGTCAGGGAGCCTGAGATTAACTTGCTCACCAGGCTGTGACAAACCCAGACATCCGCGTGCACGCGCTCGGGCGTTGGGGCTCTGCATGCTCACGGGCACGGGGCTGTCTGAGACCCCACCGGACCCCCCGCAGACCCCGAGGGCAGCAGAGCTGTGCCCGTCCTCCCTCCCTCCTGGCACCTGGGGTGGGTTTGTTTGTCCTAAAGGTCCTTCAGCCACCCAGGGATTCAGATCTGGAGCCAGGTGGGAAGCACAGCATCCTCCCCCCCACGTCTCCATGCCAGGGTGCCCACGCACCTCCAAAAATCAGGCGGGGAGCAGGCAGAGTGAGGAAAGGAGGGCCCGGATGGTTCGTGGGGCAGTGAGGCCTCTTGCTTGAGCTGGGGATGTGCCAACCTCGTTTCAATCCAGTCAGCCCTGGGAGAGCGGGCTGGGGCCGTGTGCATGGGGCTGTGGCGTGCTGTGCTGAGCTGTGCTGTGCCATCAGCACCACGCCATGCTGCTGTGCTATGCCGTAGTGCATTGGGCTGTGCCGTGCTGCACCATGCCGCGCTGTGCAACACCGTGCTGTGCCATACCATGCTGTGCCATGCCGCGCCATTCCTCACCATGCCATGCTTTGCCATGTGGTGCCAGGCTGTGCTACGTTGTGCCATGCTGTGCCACATGGTGTGGTGCCGTGCCATGCTGTTCCATGGCACTCCGTGCCATGCCGTGCCACGTGGTGCTGTGCCGTGCCGTGCCGTGCCGCGGGGCCGGCTGCTCTCCCCTCGCCGCCCCCCCTGTGCGGGCGCAGGCAGCTGGCTCTGTTTGCTGGAGGCTTTGCGCATTCCAGTTCTTGGGTCACTCGCCTTCGAAACCTCTCCGGGGACGGAGGCAGTTGGGAGCTGTAACAAACAACCAAAGGGCTCCGATGACGCCCGCGCCCAGTGCCGAGTGCCAGCGCTGGGGGGACCCGAGGGGAACAGCCCCCAACTCCTCTCACCCAACAGAACAGAGCAGCCTGGGGAGGTCCCTCCACAAACACGTGGTGCTGGGGCTCATGGTCGGGGAAAGGGCAGCGCCTTGCAGGACGTGGTGACTTCTGGCGGAACAGCACGGTGCGCAGGAGGGATGCCACAGCTCCCCAGCACCCAGGGCACCAGAGCCCGGCCCGCGTTTGTGCAGGGAGGGGTGATGGAGCCCAGCAGGCCCAACAGCAGTGGGGCCACCGAAGGTTGGGGCTGGTTAATGTGTCTTGGAATGTGTGCCGGAGCCGTCCCGGGGAGATCAAGGGTCCGCGCGGGGCTGCGGGAGCGCGCGGCTCTCGGGGGCTGCGGGGCCGCGCGTCGGGAAGGCTGGGCGGCGCGGGAAGGTCAGGCTTGGCCAGATGCAGCCACTCCACCCTCCTCCAGTGCTTTGCACATTAATGCAAATGCACTGGCCTGAGTGGTTCATTAGCAGCATGTGGAATGGAATAATGCATCCGCATCCCATTAGCCTAATGAAAAAAAGGGAGCCGGCACCTGGAACAAAGCTGCCGACTCTTGGCGAGTGCTCTGGCTCGGCCATGCTGGGCCGTGGGGCCCCCCCCCTTTCCTCCCCTTCCCTTCCTTCCCTTCCCTTTCCCTCCGCCGCCCCGGCCGCTGCCTCCGAGCATCCTCCCGCCCGAGGGGGACGGGGCTGTCCCCGTGGTGGGTGCTCGCCACCCCCGGTTGGGGACCCCCGGGGGGCAGTGCCAGTACTGGGGGTTGGCGGCTCCCGGTGCCGCAGCGGCGCTGCCCGGGTGTCGGTGCCGGGCGGAGCGATGTCCCCGCGTCTCTGGGGCTGTGAGCGCGGAGCCTGAAGGATTAGAGGAAACATTGCCAAACAAACCAGGCTGTGCCGGAACCAATTAGCCTCCAGCAGGCAGAGTTTCAGATGCTGTTATTTCTGCCTCTTCTCTTTCTCTGCCTCCTTCTGTCTCCCTCTCTCCCCCTTTTCCCCCTCCCCGGCCCTCCCCAGCCCCTCCTGCCCGCCCCCAACATCTCTGCCGTCTCCATTCCTCTCCGTGTCGGAGCTTGTTTTGGGCACTGGCTTTGGAGTGAGTCATGCCGCGCGTAGGGGATTTTAAAAGCTTTCTGCTGTCGCTGGGAGCCGGTTTGGGCTGCTCTGACACTGGGGGTGGAGCGCGGCGCGGTGCAGACAGCCCTCGTCTGGGGAGCCCAAAAATCCCCCCGAACCGCCGGGGTCCCGCGGCCCCGCGTCGGGGCCAACCTCGGCCACCTCAGCCAGCGGCTGAGTCACAGCCGAAAACTTTCGGAACCGTTGGAGCTTCCTCCGCGAGGCCCCTCGGCGAGGAAGTGGGCTGCCGGGGCGTCGAGGCTGCGGGGCCGGGCGCGCAGGCGCGGGAAGTGGGTGCCGGGGCTCGAAGCGTGGGAGATTTTCGGAGATTTGGGAGATTTCCGAGATTTCGGAGATTCGGGAGATATTGGAGATATGGCGGGTGATGGTGGAGATTTCCACCCTCCGCCAGCCCCGGGGTGAGGACCCCACGGCGCGACCCTCCCGCCGGTCTGCAGCTGGCCCCCTTCCTCCTCCTCCTCCTCCTCCTCCTCCTCCTCCTCGCCTTGAGCTGTGCTGCTGAGGGACTGCAGCTCCCGTGGATCAGGAGGAGATTTAGGTCAAGCGCTCGACTGAGTCGAAACAGCCATCTGTGTGCGGAGGAAGCGGCCACCCAGAGCCCCGGAGCGGCTGCCCCACCGGCATCCCGTGCCCTCCCGGCCAGCACGCGGGGCCACCTTTGTCTGCAGCAAGAAAATAAACGGGGGAAAAAAATAATCACCCCCTCCCCCCCCCCCCCCCCAGTTCCTTCGCCCTCTGCTTCCATCGTCCTCCACCTCTGCCCGTTGGTATCGCTGGCAAGTGAAGGGGAAACCTGCCAGGGCGCGGGGCCAAGGTCGCCGTGACACGCTGCGGGACGCGGTGCGGGTGCGAGGCCGGGGCCGGTCCCGGTGCCGTGTGCGGGTGGGAGCGGCGGTGCTGGCGGTGCGCCCGGCGCTGGGGCTCGTGGGTTCCTGCAGGAACAGGGTGGAGCGGGAGGAGCTGGTGTCATCCCGGCCACAGCGCTGGAGAGGGCGGGGGTGCAGAGCCGCCCCCTCCGTGCCTCAGTTTCCCCAGGGGGGGAGCGGCTGTGGGGCACGTGCGGTTTGCAGTGTCCCCCCCTCCCCCCCCCCCGGGTGGGGGCGGCCCCAAGCCCTCCTGCTCCACACCTGCGCTCTTCTTCTCGCTTTCTCTGTTTCCTTCCGGAGCTTTTTTGCTCACCGGTGTTTCCCGGTGCACACACCCAGGGTGCGGGGAGAGGAAACGGCGCCGGGGAGGCCGGGGGGCGGAGTTGGAGGGGGGAGTCCCGGCACCTTTCCCCCCACCCAGCCCCTCTCACCCCCCCCCAGTAAGGAGCTTTGCCCACCGCTGCCGCCCATTAATCCAGCCGTGGCGACGGGGATTAAGCGTGGGGTGAGCAGTGGGGTTTTGGGAGGTCGTGGTTTTGCGAGGTTTGCGCTGGGAGGGGACGTCCTCGCGCGGGCGCAAGCCGGGGCGCGCTGTGCCGCGCAGCGCACAGCAGGAGGAGCATCCCTGCGCCGAGCGGCGAGCTCAGCCTCTCCTCCTCCCTCTGCTCCCTCCTCTCCTTCGCTGCTTCGCTCTCGCACGGCAGCAGCCACGTGCAGCCACCAGCAGGGCCACGCGGCGGCACCCGGCGGTGCGGGGACAAGGCGTGCGGGCACGGGGTGGGCTCCGGTCGAGGGTCCCGTCCTCATTTCCCCACGGCCCCGCGGTCCCCGGGGGTGTCGGAGGGGGCTGGCGGATGCCGGGAGCTCGGCGGTTCTTTATGGTCTCAGAGGGCTCCATTAATTCTTTAAATATCCAGCCTTTCCAGGTGGGTTTTGTTGAAAATTAATTTCCGGAGCTATTTTAATTTTGCTGTATTTAATTTGCTGTTTATTTTAATTAATTAACGTCGGGAAAATCTCTTCTCCCGAGCATCCTGCAGCCGGCTGGGGTGGAGGTGAGAGCAGGGGGTGCCGGGGGAGCACCCACCCCATCCCCGCGGTGCCCACCCATCCCTGCAGCACCCACGAGGCCGCCAGCATGCTGCTGCTTGCTGGGGGGGGGACAGGCAGCGCCGGGCTGTGTGGTGTGGCTGAGAGCTGTGGGTATGGGTGTGGGGGGGGGCGGCGAGCTGGGACCCTGCCCGGCTCCATCCCCAGCTCTGCAGCTCGCCTGGTGCCGGGGGCTTGCTGCTGGCTCCCCCGGGATGGTTGGGATGGGTGGGATGGTTCCCACGTCTCCTGCCTGGGAGGTGGATTGGGTGCAGCTTGCGGCTGCCTTCCGCCCCACTCCCCGCTGCCTGCAGCCCACCCTGGGGGTGCGGTGTTGGGGCACCCATTGCGTGGCACTGCGGCTGTGCTGAGCCGAACAGCGCCGTGATGCTTCCAGAGCCCCCCGGTGCCTTGGGGTGTGGGGCAGGGCTCGGCCTCACGCTGAGCATCCCCGCACCCGGCGATCCCGGCTGGGAAAAGCGGCGCTGGGGCGGCTGAACCCCGTGCCAAGGCCGGGAGGGGGACGGGGAGGGGGGAAGGGACCGAGCCGCCTTCCTCCAGATCAAGGCCTCTGGTCTCTTGCATGTCTAGACACTGCCACACACACCTAATGTGGTTCTTGGCAGCGGCCGCGCTGCTCTCCCGAGGTTAATTGCTGCGCGCAGCAGTGCAGCAGATCGCCGGGCTGCGCTCTGCCCCGGGGACACCCATGGGCTGCGGGGCCCCGTGCCCACCCCCAGCCCCCCCGGGGGTGCCCAGGGGACGGGAGGGGCGCACGCATGGCCGCACACAGCAGGACGGTTGGGATGCAGGGGTGAGGAGGAGCGGGGCGTGCCGGAGGGCTTTGGGATGGGGCTGGGCGAATGTGCGCAGAGCAGAGAAGAGTTAACAGCCCCGGGAGATGCCGCACGGCCTCTCCCTGCTCGCAGCCTCGTGGTCTTGGCAAGGCGGCCGGGCTAGATAAGGGGAAGCGCGACGGGGGGAGCCGGACAAAGGCAGAGCCTTATTCAGCCTGCGTGGCCGGATCCAGGCTCCGGAACGGGAGCCGCAGAGCGGGGCCTGGGGCGGGGAGGGCCATTCATCCTGCGGCCGAGCATCTGCTGCGAGCGCTGGGTGCGCTGGGAGGGAGCTGGCGCCCCGGGACGTGACGCACAAGCCCTGCTTCTGCACAGGAGCTCAGCACGGACTGGGTGTGCTCCGTGCAAAGCGGCCCCTTCCCAGCTCCGTCGTGCTGGTTTTGAGGTCCGGCGGTGCAAAGAGGGGATGGGAAGTGGTGGTGTCACCCAAAGGCACGCGGAGGGGGAAGTGTGTCGGTGGGCGGAGAGGTCCCCGTGGCACCGCTTCCCCCGTGGCACCGCTTCCCCCATGGCACCGCTTCCCCCACAGTGCCCGGCCCCAGGACCTGCCCTGCCTGGCATCCCCGGGGAACCGGGCGAAGGTTTCGTTCCGAGCTGTGTTTTGGTTTGGGGTTTCGTCATGTTTTCATGGCAGGGAATTTCCGTTCCTAACCAAAGACGAGGGGAAAAAAAAAAAAAAAAAAAAAAAAAAAAAAAAAAAAAAAAAAAAAAAAAAATTAAAAGAAAAAAAAAAAAAAAAAAAAAAAAAAAAAAAAAAAAAAAAAAAAAAAAACCTGCCTTGAATTTTGGCCAAAAAAATGGGATGTTTCCATTCTTGTTTTGGCTTTTGGCAGCCCCAAACTGCAGCCAATGGAAGAAACTATCTTTGTGGAAACGCTGCTGGCCTCCTTCGCGCGCGCCATGGCCGTGGCACAGCCCGTTCCTGCCCCCGTGGCCGAGCAGTGTGGGGTGTCCGGGGGGGTTTGGGTGCTCTGGGGGGGGTTCACAGAGGGAGAAACTCGCAGGGAGCGTGAGAAGGAGCACAAACCCTCCCGAGCAGCGCAGGGAACCGTTCAGTTCGGGCCCGGCTCTCTCCTCCCCACGGCTTCTCTGAATCCGCCGCGCGTTGCTCTTTGCCTGTTCTGCAAAGGACATTGCCATGAGAACGGGATCTTTGTTTGGTGGGGAGCATCGACATGAAGCAGGCGAGCGGCTGCAAGGACACCGGTGGCACGGAGCGCGTGGTTCCCACTTGTCCTTGCAGCGGGTCGCTCTCTCCTCCCCAGCTGGCGACGGAGCCGCGTTTTGCCGTGCAGCGCCGTGCATCACCTCCCCTCCCGGCGCAGCCGTTCCCGTGCCACCCTGCTCCGTGCTCCAGCTTTCGGGGTCCCTCTTGGGTGGGATTTGCAGAAGCGGCAGCCTCTGCGGCGCTTCAATGAGGTTGCTTTTTTTCCCCCTCCCAATCCATGCTAGGAAGAATTACAGTAGCCCAGGCATCTGTTCTGGCAGAGCCCAGCTAAAGAGCTTGTCCTGGGCTTGGCAACCCAGGCAGCGCAGCCGGCAGCTCGTCCAAGGGCAGCCTTGGCGGATGCGGAGCGGCGGGTTGACATTGCAGGAGGAAGAGGAGCCCTGCAGTGCCGGCCCCGTGCCCCTCTCCTCCTGCCATTGGGGCGCTGGGGGGGTGATGGGCTGTGGGGTGCTGCCCACCCCCCGTAGGCACCGTGCCGTGGTGTTAGGGGCTCAGGGGGATGTGGCCGTCCCTGGGTGATGGTAACAGGGGGTTAGGGCGGGTGCGTTGGCACCGGGGCTGCCAGCTGGCCTTGGGTGGGACCGGGTGGTGGGGGTGCTCGGGGCTGGAGCCGCTTGCCCTGCTCAGAGGGCAGGGTTCGGCCCAAGCGTGTGCGTGCTAAAGGTGTGGAGGATGGCTTGTGCCGTGCTCTGTGCGTGCCTCGGGCAGAGGGAGAGCCAGGAGCCGCGGGGCTGGGGGGCAGGAGCGGTCCCACTGAATGTTGGGGGACCCACGGGGCTCCTCGGCCGCCGGACAGGAGCAGCGCTGACGCCCAAACCTGCGTCACCCCTTCACCTTTTGGTGCTTTTCCCCACCGCCGTTATATTTCATGCTGTGGACATGGTGACAGCGTGGGGCTGAGCCCCCAGCACCGCGCAGCCCCGTGCTCCCCCCACTCCACCGTGCCCCTCCCTCCATGCCCAGGCCTGCGAGCACAACTGCGGCGCGGGTAATTAGCAGTAAATCTCCGTCTCTGCTAATCAGCCGACGGGAGCTGGGCTTGGCGGCGGCACTCCTGCAGCACAGGGGAGGGTCGGGGTCGGAGCAGCCTTCGCAGAGCTGCGGTGTTTGCAGGCGGGGCGCAGCGCGGCACCGTGTCACCGTGTCACCGCGTTGGCTGCAGCATCCTCGTCCCCGGAGCGGCCCTGGCAGGGCAGAGCCAGGCGCGGAGCTGGAGCGTGGCAGCCGCAGATGGGATCGTTAGCGGTGGTAAAATCACCCGGCCCCCATTAAAAACCCGGCGCGGCACCGCGAGCGCACAGCGCCGATTCCCTCCACGATGTTCCGCGCCCTTCATCCCAGCCAGGGCAGGGCGGGGTGCCCAGCATAACCCCGTGCGACCCGGCCCTCGTCCCCCCCCCATGGCACGGGTTCTGCCCCCCGTGCACCGACCCCGCGGGGTTCTCCCATCCGTGGCACACGGCGCACCCCAGCCCGGCCCCCGCGCCGCAATCCCTGCGATTTCCTATTTCTCTCTCCTGTTTGCTTTCTGAACTGCAGTAACCACAAGAGGGAAGTTGCAGAGCGGTGCACCGGGAAGGGGAGCGGAGAGGAGCAGCACCGCATCGCCACCGGGGGCTGCGGGCACCCCGTTCCCACGCACCGAGCCCCCCGCAACCCCTTCCCCGCACCCCTGCGCTCGATGGGGCCTTGAGCCGGGGGCTGGGTCAGAGCCACCGGAGGGGCTCGGGCCCCCCAGCGCCGATCGATCGCTTTTCTCGCTCCCTTTCTCTCTCTTTCTTTTTTTTTTTTTTCCTGTTTGTTTGCAGCCGCTTGAGGGCTCTTGTGATGAATCCAGCCTGGACAGATTTCAAGAGCAGCTGAAACGCAGCCCGTTGTGGGGGTGGGAGTGGGAGGTTAGCAGGGCCCGGTCAGCACCAGAATGCAAAATGGTGCAGCGCACCGCGGGGACCGCAGAGGGGACAGCAGCGCGTCCCCAAAGCTGTTGGCACGGTGCGACGCAGCGGGGCCGCGGCGCGGGGCTGGGCTCGGCTCCAAGCATCCCATAATGACAGCGGCCTCGGCGGGGTCACACCTGCGCGGGGCTCCAGGTGCCGGCCGTCGGCGAGCGGGGCGGCCTTCGAGCGCCGTGAAATGGCGGATCTGTAATAAAATGAGGAAGGGGCGGAGGGAACCCTCCCAAAAACCAGCGACGGGGAGAGGAGCGCGAGCGTGGCCCCGCGCCGCGGCAGCAGACGCCCAACCGCGAGCGACGGCACCCGAAGGGTCCTGCACCGCGCCCAGGGGAGGGGGAGGCCGAAAAGCAGAGCCCCGCCGGGTGCGTGCCGGCTGCGGCGGTGCTGATTGGCATCGCTGCTGCCATGGTGCTGGGTGCTGTGCTGCGAGCTGTGCAGCTGCGGCGCCGGGAGGCAGCAGGACGCCTGCGCGCGCGTGCACGCGTGTGCGTACAAGTGTGTTGCGCACGCAGGAGGAATAATTAGTTCCTACTCCAGCACTTCTCACTCAAAGTGCTTTTTAAAAGCCTCCATTCATTAGGCTGCACGGCTCCCCTGGGGTGCCGTGTCCTGGTTCTCTCCCCGCTCCCTCTCCCCACCACCTTTCCCAGCGCCAGAATGGGGGTCCTGAGGCGGGGAGCTCCGGCGGCGCTGGGAGAACCCACGCGGGGCTGCAGGGCTGGTGGCCGCGTGCTGGGGCAGTGGGTGTCCGAGGGGTGGGATCGCTCCCAGCGCCGCGGCGTCGTGGTGAGGTTCTCCATAGGGTTGAGCTGAGAGACGAGGGGAGCAAGGAAGGGATGCGGCTCGGTGGGGTCACCACCACCTCCCTGTGCCACTGACCGCACTGGCACACGGCGAGGCCGCCGGGCTGAGCATGGCACCGTGTGTGTCCCCAACACCCGCCATGATTCGGGCTCCCAGGGCAGGAGGATGGGGGACGTCGGAGCGTGCCATGTCCCCGAATCCCAGCGCGTGCGTGTGCCCACCGGCTGGGGGGGGCGGCGGGCGCTGGCGGAGGGCCCCCATGCAAACCCTAACCTTATTTTCCCAGGTCCGACGCCAGTTTCCATGGAAACAGCCGGGAGCAGAAATGGGAACCAGAATCCAGAAATGCGAAGCCTCGAGCTCCCCGCTCGCCTTCCTGGATTCCTGCTCCCGGCAGCCCCAGGACGCGGGATTCGGGGCACGGGGATGGCGCGGGAGGGGCAGCCCCGGGGTCGGGGTGCTGCTGTGGGGCGCAGGGGCGCGGTGTGGGGCAGGGTGCCGGGGATGCGCGCGGTGCCCGGGCGGTGATGCGCAGCACGGCGTGCAGGCAGGCCGGGACGACAGCTGCGCACATCTGCGCGCCGGGACGTTGCACGCTCCTGCACCCACGTGTGCACCGGGGCTCGGCGGTGAGCAACGCGCCGCGTTCCTGTTCCGTGCCGCCGGCGCACGGGGGGACCCCAAGACCACAGACCCCGAGCGTCCCCGCGAGCTGGGGACCAAGCGGCGCGCTCAGCTCGGGGCCGCGCTGCAGGGTGCCGCGGGCACGGCCAGCCCGTTGCTCATGGGGGGGCTCCGAGCCCCCGGGCTGCTCCAGGGCTGCATCCCCCTCCCGCCGTGGCCGTGCGGCGTGCCTGCGGAGCACCGAGCTGCCACGTACCCGGGGCTGGTGGCACCGCGTGGGCATCGCCGCGTCCCCCGGGGCGTCCCAAAGGGGACGGGCGGTGGCTGAGCTCTGCCCCACTGCCTGTGGGGTGGGACGGTGACACCGAGCAGCGGCATCCCCCCCACCCGGCCCCGACACCATTGTGTGCGCGCGCCGTAATACATCATTTACAGACGGACAGGTATTAAGATACATTATGGATAACTCACAGAGAGAGACGCTATTAATAATACAGACACATACAGAGGGAAGAAAGTGCACACTTGATTTCCATGCTGCTACCAGGAGTTGTGAGGCTGCTCTGGCTGCCTCTTCCCACACGTGACTGCAACACAGTGGGTAGCTGACAGCCCAGAGAGCCTGGCTCGGGGCCAGGAAAAAGCAGAAAACACAATGTCTGTGCATATCCTCTCTCTTAAAATAACACTCCAACACCGTCTGAGACGAATTAAAATAAGATCAGGAGCGGTCTCGCGGAGAGAGGGAGACAGAGGGAAAGGCAGGAGGGGAACGGCCAGGGCTGGGCTGCTCAGCGCCGTCACCGCCAGCGCGGGGAGGGAGGAGGGGGCTCACTTTGCAGGAGTTGAAAATAAAAAGGGAGAGAAGGAGCGGCGAGCAGAGAGCAAATCCCCGGCGGCTGCGGGGAGGGGAGAGATTCCTGTGCCGTCGTGTGCGCGGGATGTCCAGCACATGTCTGTCCTTTGGAGGGGAGCCTTGGCAGGGCGGGGGATGCAGCCTGCATGATGGAGAGCATCAGGAATTTCCTGCAGCTGAGGAACACACCAACGAGCAGAGTGCAAGGGAGAGCGGAGGGGAGCG
>NC_034430.1:2058222-2059580 GCF_002078875.1 Numida meleagris | reverse complement strand
GGGGGGTTTCCATCTGCGTGCCTGGTGTTGGGTTGGGGTTTTTTTTCTTTTCCGCTGGCTGCTGGGAGGCTGGCGGTGCCCTGCGGAGCAGCCCCGCCGCCCGGCCCTCCCCTCCCAGCGCGGCTTCGGGATATTTTGGGGCTTTTACGTCTTTCCTCCCTTCTTTCCCCTCCGGTTCTCTGGCGCGGCGCCGGGGGACGCGGGGTCGGCAACGTTGGGGCGTGAGGACGGGGCTGCATCCCACATCCCACATCCCATATCCCGCATCCCGCATCCCCTGCCTCGTACCCCATACCCCACATCCCGCATCCCGCGGGGCCAGATCTATGGGTCAGGGCGCTCTCGGGGAGCAAAAGCGGCCGCCGCACGTGCAAGCAGTTTGCAGAGGAGCCCTTCGTCGCGCTCCCTCCTCTTCCTCTCGGCTCGGGTTCACCCCGTCCCGGTGAGGCGCGGCGGCCAGGTGCAGGCTGACCTCTCCCTCCCGCAGCCCCCCCGCAGCCATCCAGCCCCGCTCACGCTCCCCGGGGACGCTGTGGGGCCGGAGGGGAGGAGAGATCAGAGGGGGCATCGAGCACTGCCGGAGCCAGGTAGCCAGAAGGTCGCACTGAAAATCTGGAAGTGGAGTTCGTAGCTCGGCAGAGCGGTGCGGAGCTGCCTCGCTTTAGGGCAGAGAGGAGGAGGAGGAGGAGGAGGAGGAGGAAGGTGCAGCGCGGGGCAGAGCGGTGTCCCCGTGGTGGGTGCGCGGCGCCGGGCATCGTCGCCCCATCCCTGTGCCCCATAGCGATGCTGTGCCTGGCCGCACGCTGCCGAGCATCCCCAGCAAAGCGGGTGGGGGGCGCTGGGGGGGGAAGGGGGGGTGCGGAGCGCTGAGCATCACCGGGTGCCTCCCGTCTGCATCCGCTCCGTGCCACGCGGCCCCCCCGCCCCGCAGTGAGCCGTGACCCCACACCTGACGGGGCTGCGGGGCCCGGGGCTGCGCTGAGCTCATTAGCGGGCTCCAACCTCCCCAGCGCAGGGGTCAGGGAGCACAGCCCGGGGCAGGGGGCACGGGGGGCGCGGGGCCGCGGGCGCTTTGTGTGGGCCGCTCCGGGGGCCCCCCCGGCCCTCCTGCCCCGGCACGGATGAGGTCTCTCGGCCCTTTGCGTGACGGGAATCTGTCCCGGCCCCGCTGCCGACCCTTTGATCTCCGGCACCGGGGCCATGGGTTGCGTGGAGCAGCCCCGGTGCCCCCCGCCGTGGGACGCGGTGTCACCTTACTCGGGTGCGAACCGCGTGCTCGCCCCGAGCGTGGAGTATCTCATTAGCCATCTGCTAATTGTCCCCTCTGCAAAGTCACTCTCCGCGGTGGGGGCGGGGGG
>NC_034430.1:2056389-2057784 GCF_002078875.1 Numida meleagris | reverse complement strand
GCAGCCATGTGTCCGCGTGGGGACATCCCCGGCCGTGTCCTGCACCTGGGGGCTGGCGGTGCCGAGCGCTGCGGGGTCGGGGATGGGCAATGATGCGGTGCTCAGCCCCAAAACACGGCACCCCGGCTCCCCATGGCCCCGCACTGCGCAGGGAGCCGAGCGGGAATGGGATTCCCACGTGTGTGTGCGGGGCACTGCGATGGGGCCGGGCTGCAGCATCGGGGCCTTGTGGCTTAGGGGATAATGGGGGGAGTGGGGATCCTGGGGGTGTGGGATCCTCGAGGATTTGGGATCCTGAGGATTTGGGATCCTGAGGATTTGGGGTCCTGAGGATTTGGGGTCCTGAGGATTTGGGATGCTTTAGCATTTGGGATGCTGGAGCACTGGAGATCCTGAGGATTTGGGATCCTGAGGACTTGGGATGCTGGAACATTTGGGATCCTGGAGCATTTCAGGGGGTGCCGGAGTATTTAGGGGGATGCTGGAACATTCAGGGGGATGTTGGAGCTTTTCGGATGCTGCACGATTTGGGGCGGTGTTGCACGGTTTGGGGGTGATGCTGGGACATTGAGGGGATGCTGCAGTGTTTGGGGGATGCCGGAGCACACGGGAGATGCTGCAGCTTTTGGGGATGCGTGGTTCTCCTCCGTGCTCTGTGCCCGGGGTGGGTGGAGGGGATGGGAAACGTGCACGGCCCTCGTGTGTGCACGGCCCTCGTGTGTGCACACGCGTGTGCAAGGCGCCGGCTGAGCCACAGTGCTGCCAGGCGAGGGGCAGTGGGACAGATGGGCAGATGGACGGATGGACGGACGGACGGACGTGTCCCTCCTGGCGTGGAATTTCCCCGCAGTGCCTGGAGGAGGGACAGGAGCGAGCTGACCTTCTCACCCCTTTTCCTATGGGGGGGGTGGGATTAGGGGCTGCTTCCTGCTCCGTCTCTCCCAGCGCTGCCTCCATCCTGCGTGCACAGAGGGGGGGACCCATCCGAGGGGCTCCGCTCCGGCCCCATCCCCGTGTCCCCCCCCCCTTTTCTTCATCCCCTCTCCCCATCGCAGCCTCCGGGCGCAGCGCCGCGCGGGGAGGAAGGTGGAAAATCGCTGGGAGGAAGGAGCCGAAGGCGGGAGTGATAAATATTGAAAGGGTGGGATTTCGATGTAGGCTGCAACAGCTGTGCTGGTTACAGTGTCACACTATCTCTCCACAGGTTTACTGACCCATTTCCATTCACACGGCTGCCAGTATCTTAGCAACTGCAACAGTCCCCCAAGAACAGGCGTATTGCCTGCTATTAGCGACTGCTGCAACTGTGTCAAGGTTAGCTCTCTCCTCCAGCCCTGCAGGGTCTGCGGGCCGCCCACCGCCCCGCCGGGCTGCGCTGAGACCCCCCCCCAACCC
>NC_034430.1:2051595-2054519 GCF_002078875.1 Numida meleagris | reverse complement strand
GGCATCGCCCGGCCCTCGCCCCGCGCCCCGGCGGCTGGTTCGGCTGCGGCACAACCGCAATCCGGCGCAGCAGCCAGCTCCCCTCGCTGCCCCCTGACCCGCTGTTGCTGTGGAAACTGCATCCGACGTAGGATTATGGTGCCTCAATTTGCAGGCTCCAAAGTCTCCCCCCCGAAAGCCAGACCGTGCTGGTGGTAAGGGGGGGGGAGGCTGGGTTTACACCACCACCCCCCCCCCCCATCCGCCACCTCCGACACACACACACACGCTCCAAAAAAGGAGGCACTCGGGACTGGGAGCTCAGGGCTGGGTGATGGAGGAGGGTGGCACGTGGCGATGGTGCCAAAGGTGCTGTGGCATCGCCATGAGGCTGCTGGTTCCCCCCTCTGGTACCCGTGAGCATCACCTCCTCGCATCCCTCATCCCCGCGTCCCCCATCCCTGTCCCCCACCCCTGCATCCCTCATGCTTGCATCCCACATCCCCCATCCCTATGTCCCCCATCCCCACATCCCCCCTCCCCGCACTCTACATCCCTTCATCCTCCATCCCTCTGTCCCTCTGTCCCCACATCCCCGCATCCCCCATCCCCACATCCCCCATCCCCGTGTCCTCCATCCCTTCATCCCCCATCCCTTCATCCCAAGGGGTTGGGGTACCAGGGGACGAGCCACACGGAGCCCCTCTGCCAGCTTTTCCCAAAACACCCCGAGCAAGGAGATTGGCCCCAAGGACCCGGCCCCATCCGTGTGCCCCCGACACCCTCGGGGTGGCACCCAGCGGAGCCGGGCTCCCAGCACCCCACTGCGCCCCACCGGCACCGCAGGGATGGATGGATGGGCGCTTGTCCCCCCGGGTTTGGGGGAAGGGGTGCGCGGGGGAGAGCGCAGCCCCGTTTTGGGAGCTCTGTGGGCTGCGTTTGTGTCTCAGCATCTCTCCCTGCCACCCGGGGAGGTAGGAGCTGAATTAATCGCGATCAATTAGTGCTGCTCGCAGTCACCGGTCCCTCCCTGCACCAGCTTTGTGCCGGCACCAGGGGCGGGGGGGGGACCCTCCACGCCCCGTGTTCGCCCCATGGCTGGGGACGGGGACACGTGGGGACAGCGCAGCGAGCCGTGGGGACGCTTTGGAACGCGGCCACGGGCGCGCTGGGAGGGGGCGGCGATGCGTGGGGACGTGTGGGGACGCGTGGGTCCCTCGCAACCCCGCTCCTGCCAGCCCCATAGCGGGGCGGCGGGGGTCCGGATCCTGCAGTATACTGCAGCAAACGCCCTGCAATCTGCATCCGAATGAGTCCCACCTTCCTTCCCCCGCAACGTGCTGCCCTGGGCTACAGCTAATCTATTGTGCGCTGGGCTGCAGCCAGCACAAGCTGCAATACAGTAAATCCTTCTGCAGTATCCTGCAAGGGGACCGAGCCCAGCCGCAGCCGCTGCTCCTCCCAGACAAAGCCGGGGGCCCACGCGGGGCCGGGGCGCAGCGCTGTGCCCTCACCGGGGACGGGGACGCGGGGTGGCCGTGGGCGCCCGCGGTGGCTTCGTGTTGGCGAGGCCGCGGCCAGCTCCGCCGGGCTGCCAAGTTCCCCGGGGACTTTTCGAGGGACTTTCGGCCTCATGGGATGTCCCCCCGTCGCCGCGGTCCCCCCCTCCGGCGTAACGCAGGGGTCGGCGTTCCCACGCCGTGCCTCAGTTTCCCCACCGGGGATGGGTTCCCCGTGCTGCTCGCCCTCCCCCTGCCCCGTGCCCGAGGTTTTGGTGCGGGCGCTGCTGCCGGTGCCCACGGTGCCGTTGTCGCTGTCGTTACTGGGATGGTGTGGGGCTCTGCGGCGGTGCCGGACCCGTCTTTGGAGAGCGAGGCATCCTTCAAAGGGAAGGCGCTCCGTCACCGCCCCACAGCAGCTGCGTTCTCCTCAATTAGAAGAGGTAATGAAGCAATTTATGGGCATCTACAAAGTGATGTGTGAGTGACAGGCTGTGTACGATCCGCGCCGGGGCTCTGCCGGCAAGTTGTGCTCTTCCAATTTTAATGGAACGCTCCCAGCGAGGATGGGGGGGGGAACGCGTGGATCGAGGTGCGTGAGGGGCCAGGCTCAGAGCCCCCAGGATGAGGAGCGGGGGGCCCAGTTCCCATCCCTGGGGGGCTCAGCTTTGTGGCACAACCCCAGCCGTGACCCTGACCCTGTGCCACCTCCGGTCCCGGTCCCTGGATGGGGTGGCACTGGGATACAGGGCCCTCTGTGCACGGGGGGGTTCCTTATGCACCCAGGCACAGCTCGGGGGCATCACCCCGCTCCCTGCCTCAGTTTCCCCACGCACGCACACACGTGTCCCAGCCCGACATCCCCCCCCCCCCATTCCACTTGCACTGCTGATGCTCGGATTTTTTAGGGACAAGCCGCCTCAGTGCTCAAAAAGGGATCACCGCCATAATCATCATCAAAGGGTTAATTGCATTTCAGGGTCACCTGCTCCGCTCAGGGCCCGGCCCAGCTGCGCTGGGGTGGAGCAGTGCACCTGGTGGGTGGGCAGCTGAGCCCGGGGGGGCTGCGGGGCTGCGCCGGGGGGGGGGTCTCCGTACATTGGGTGCTGCCTGGGTGCTGGGCAGGGTGCAGGAGCCTCGCCGCGCCGTGCCCCGGGTGGGTGCAACGCTGCGTGTGCAGGGAGGGAGCGTGCAGCTCTGTGTGCGTGCATGCCTGTGCGCACCCGCGCGTGCACGCTCGTGTACCTGTGCGTGCACCTGCGTGCGTGGGTGTGCGCCTGGCCCCGTGCCACGCACCCCCACCCGCACGCGCAGCCCCACGCGCCCCGCTGATGTCCCCGTGCCCCCCGCCCCAGCTCGGCCCCACGGCCCCGCGCCGCCCCACGTCTCCCAGGAAACGGGACCCACCGCCAGGAGCTTCCGCTCCGCTCCCCTGCGCCTCCAAAA
>NC_034430.1:2049315-2050425 GCF_002078875.1 Numida meleagris | reverse complement strand
GGGTGGGGGATGCCATGGGGGTCGAGGGGGGGGTTGGCCACCAGGGAGGGGTCCTGGGACCCCCAGGGGCACAGGGGGTGTGTGCGGTGCGGTGCCAGACCAGTGGGGCGCAGGGAGAGGGTTTGTTATGGGGGAATGCTCGTGGTAAGGGGGGTGGGTGGGGATGGGGTCTGTGCTGCAGGAGACCCCCGTGCCAAGGCCAGGACTGGGGCTGTGTCCTCACAGCTGTGTCCCCGCGGCTGCATCCCCCCCCAGCCCTGTGTCACCCCACAGCGTGGGCTGTGCCATCTGTGCCCGCGGGCTCCCCGCCCCCCTCCAGCCCCACGATCTCAGAGATGTTTTGGCACAGGGATTTTCCCACCGTGCCTTGCAGCAGCGGGGTGTGGTTGGGGGCTGCCAGCAGCCGCAGGTACCCAGCGCTTACAGCCTGTGGGTCCCAGAGCCCCCCCAGTGCCTGAGCCCCCCGGGGTGCCTCATTGCAGGGCTTCCCCCCGCCCCGTCCCACAGCTCCGTGCTGCCCTTGCCCCCCCCCCCAGCAGCCAAACCCTTTGCAGCGGTGCCATCTCCCTCCCATAGCATTATCGGCCCCATGGGGGGAGGGGGGGATTCCCTCCCGGCCCCCCCTGCCTTGGGGGTGCCCCAAACCCCCTCTGCTCCGGTGCCCTACAGAAATGGGGACGGGCGGTGGAGCAGCTCGCCGGACCCGTTACCTAAGATGAAACACAGGCACCATCTGCTCCGTCTCCTAATTACCAATGGAAGGGGTGAGGTGGCGGGGGGGGGGCAGGGACAAACAGCATTGCATGGCCAGAGGAGCACCCCCCCCCCCCCGCCGGTTCCTACAGTCCCAACCCATCACCACGCACTGGTGGCACTGGGGATGCTCTATGGGGGTGATGAGACGTGAGGGCTGTGCGCTTTGGGGTGAGGGCTGTGATGGTTTTGGGGTGGGAGTGGGGTGAAGTGGGGTCTGCCCGACCCCCCCGTAGTGCAGGCTGGGGGGGGCTGGCCGGGGAACACGGAAACCCTCAGCAAGTGCCTGCCAGGAAGCTGTCACTGGAGGGGATTTTCCATTGGTGTCAGCAGGAGCAGGATGGACCGGGGGGGGGG
>NC_034430.1:2041020-2042391 GCF_002078875.1 Numida meleagris | reverse complement strand
CAGCATCGGCACCCGGGGCGCAGAGCGGGGGGCGAGGGGTGGGGACGTGGGACGGGGCCGTGGGCCGCGGCCGTGCCCCGCTCTCCCCGTGGAGCCGTGCGCAGCGTGTGCGGCGAGGACCGGCTCCCAGCGGCTGTTCTGGAAAACCTCCTGTTTGCTTCCTTCCTGCCTGACTCCCCTCCAACAGCTCTCAGCTCCGGGCACATTAGCAGATTCATCAGAGACTCGACCGGTCTTTCTAGCACATATTTTCCTGCTCCACATTGCCCTCGGTGTAACTCTACACCCGGCAGCAACAGGGGCGCGTTTCTGCGGGGCTGCGCCCGGTGCCAGCGCCGCTGCGCCCGCGGGAGCGCGGGGAGACGGGAGGGGGCTGAGGACGGCCTGACAGGTTTGAATTCTCCTTCCCTGCCTTGTTGATAAGTTGTCACGCTAATCCAGACACCGGGAACAGCCTGGATCACGGCGAGCGGGTGTGAGCGTGTGTGTGTGTGTGTGTGTGTGTGTGCTGGGGGAGGGAGGGAACAGGCAGAGCTTCACGCAGGGCTGTGGGGTGGCACACGGCACCGCGCCGGGGGGGGCTGCGCCTGCACCCCCTGTGCCAGCGGGCACGGGGTCCCCGGCTGCCGGCGTCGCGGGAGCCGCAGGCACGGCGCAGAGCCGTGCAAATCCACGTGCGCACACACGCGTGTGCGTGTGCACAGGGAGGCGTCCCGCCCTGCACGGACGGAGCCGCGCACCAGTGCCCGGTGCCCAGGGCGGGGGTCCCCGTGCGCTGCGGGGGGCACAGTGGGGCCGGCGGGCTGACGGGCGGGGGTCTCTGTGCTTGCTCGGCAGATGGGAGCTCGGTCGCCTGCCAGCCCGGCGCACTGGAGAACGGTGCCAGCCCGCCTGCAGAGTGGTTCCCGCGCGCCCAGGGCCCCCGCCAGCCCAGCAGCGACGGCGACGGCCCCGAGCGCGGCTTCCGAGTGAACCTGCACTGCAAGCACCCGCGGCCCAGGTACCCCGGGGGGGCCCTCGCCCCGGGGTGGGGAGCAGAGGGTGCGCCGGGGTGGGGGGCAGCGAACCGCGCCGCTTTGCTTTGCTGCGGTGGGAGGGGGACGGCGAAGCATCGCTCGGCGGATCCCTTGGCTTGGGGGGCGCGGAGAGGGGTGCGGGGCGGGGGGAGGGGGCTGGCGGGTGCCGGGTGCCCCTTCCCGCTCGCGGGTGCCAGAGCCACGCGTCCCCGTGTGGAGCTCAGCGATGTCCCCGCGGTGCCACCCGCTCGCAGCAAAGGGAAACTGAGGCGGGGGGCGGCAGGGGCCGCCGCGGCTGCTGTCTCCTCGTGTGCTGCCCCACTGCAGCTGTCTTGGGGTGGCAGCTGTGCGTGGG
>NC_034430.1:2034623-2040815 GCF_002078875.1 Numida meleagris | reverse complement strand
CGGCGCTGAGCCGGGGTTGCCAAGGGGCTGAGCTCACTCTTTCCAGCCACGACTTTCCGTGAGCTGCGGCTGCGGGCGGGCGGGGGCCGGGGTGACAGCCCCCAGCTTTTGGGGCGTCCCGGTGCCTCACTCCCTCGGGCCGTCCTTTCTGCACGTGGCTGCACCACCACGTGTCCCCGCGTCCCCTCTGCTGCCGTGCCACGAGGGGAAAGCCCCCAGCCCCCCACGGCACCCCCCGGGCACCCCATCCCTCACGCCGGGGATGCACCGGCAGCCTCCCGCCTCCCATCTGCCCACGAACAAAGAACTTTCCTCCTCCCCACCCCGACCCCCCTCGGCCCCGTGCCGTGCCGTGCCGTGCCGTGCTGAGCCGTGCCGTGCAGTGCCGTGCCGTCTTGTGCCGTGCCGTGCCGTGCCGAGCGGTGCCGTGCTATGCAGCGCCGTGCCGTGCTGTGCAGCGCCGTGCCGTGCTATGCAGTGCCGGGCCGTGCCGGGCCATGCTGTGCCGTTCCGGGCCGTGCCGTGCCGTGCCGGGCAGCTCTGCGGGCGGGCAGCGCGGCTCGCCGGGGACACCTAGCGGCAATGCGGCCGCAGGGCCCCCGCCCGCCCCGTTCCCGGAGCCCGGCACCCCGGGGCACGCCGCAAAGCCCGGGCTGCGTGTGTGGGGTGGGGGTGGGGAGGTTAAACCGAGCATCCTCGGCCCCGCAATCCGTTCCGGCTCCGCGGAGGGGCCGGTCAACCTGTCCCCTCTGTCCCCAGATCGCAGGCAGCCTCCCCCAGCCCCTGCCCCGCGCGCAGCCCCGACGCCAGGGTGATGGGCACCGGCTGTGCCGGCTCGGGAGCACCCCGGGGAGGAGCAGCCCCTGGTACGGCCCTCGCAGGGACCGGCGCTGGCACGGGGGGGGGGCACCGGGGTCCCCCCCCCGCCGGGGGCTAACCCTCTGCACCCCTTCCTTTGCAGAGAGCTCAAGTGCAACAGCAGAAGCAGCAGCAAAGCCGAGGGTAAGCCGTGGGCGAGGCGGGCCGGGAGGCTCCGCACGCCGGGAGGGGGCGGGGAGGGCGCGGGTGGTGCCGCGGGATCCTCACCGTCCCTCTCTGCCCCCCCAGGTCCCCGCCTCACCTTCCCCGACCCCCATGTCAGCACCTGCTCAGCCCAGCGGCACGCGGGGGAGGAGGAGGTCAGGATGCGCGTGAAGCCCCCGGGCCCAGTGGTAACGACCAGCGTTGTGCGAGGCTCGCCCGACTACGTCCGAGAGCCCAAATTCTACCCTCCGGGGCACCCGGCGCAGCAGCCCCCCGCTTGCCCGGCGGAGAAAGCCTTATCCTGCAGCGTGCTCAGCTTCCCTGAGGGCTCGTGCCCGGCGCTCGGCCGGGAGCACCAGGCGGGCTCGCTGCTGCACGGCGACCCGGCCGACCGGTGCCAGGGCGTGCACGGCGGCACCAAGGCGGCCGAGGAGCTGCTGGGCTGCGCCGGAGAGCCCCGGATCCTGGGGGGCAGCGCGGAGGAGGCAGCCGCCCGCGATCGGGCGCCCGACACTTTCCCCAACGCGACGCTGGCCTCGGGCCGCTGCAACGTCGACAGCATCGTCGCGCTGCTCCGGAGCAAGTGCGGCAACGGGCACATCAACCTTCACCCCGTGGTGCAGCTCATCGACATCATGAAGGACCTCAACCGCCTCTCCGAGGACCTCAAGAGCAGCGGGGTGCACCTGGACTGCGGCAGCCTGCGCGGCACTGGCGGCAGCGGCGGTGGCCACGAGGACGGCCGCCTGCTGCCCGCCGACCGCGACCTGCAGTACAGCTTCTTCTCCTCGCCCTCCCTGGCCAACAGCATCCGCAGCCCCGAGGAACGCGGGGTGCTCTGCAAAGCCGAGCCGCCGCGGCACCCCCGGCCCCCGGCCCGTGACGGGGAGGGTGAGGGCGGTGGGGGGAGCGCCCCGCAGCCCCCGGCCTCCGGCAAAGCACCCGCTGAAGAAGCGGGGTGCTCGCAGCCCGACACCGGCGACTACTCAGAGCTGGCCGAGGCGGACATCCTCAACGAGCTGGCCTCGCTGGCGTGCCCGGGGACGCAGCTGCTGGAGTCGCAGCCGATGGAGCCGCAGCCCCAGTTGCTCCCGGCCCAAGAGCTGGACTCCCAGTCCCGGCTGCTGGATTCCCAGTCCCTGGAGTCGCAGCCCCAGCTGCTCGACGCGCAGAGCTTGGAGCCGCTGCCGGAGTCGCTGGAACTGCAGAACCTTGAGCCGCTGGGGCTGCAATCACTGGAGCCGCTCTCCGAATCCTTGGAGCTGCAGTCGCTGGAACCGCTCTCCGAATCCTTGGAGCTGCAGTCGCTGGAGCCTCTGGCCGAGCCGCTGGGGCTGCAGACGCTGGAGCCGCTGCCCGGAGCGCTGGAGCCGCAGCTCCTGGAGGCACGCGCCCCGCTGCTGCCCTCCGAGCCGTCCCTGCTGCAGCCGCAGCCGCTGGGCCCCGTGCCGGAGCTGCTGGAGGCGCAGCCAGGCGCCGGGGACCCGCTACGGCCCCACAGCCTGCAGCCCCGCCTGGGGGGCTGCCCGCTGAGCGGCGTGGTGAAACGCGGCCCCTGTGGGGGCCGAGGGGCCGGGAGGTGCGGCGAGGACCACCGCAAGTACGCGCTGCGCCGGACTGACAAACCAAAGATGCTGTGCCGCCGGAGGAGGGCAGGGCGAGGGCGGCGGGCCGACGTCGTCCCCGAGAGCCGCGTCCTGCCCCTCGCCCTGCCCGCCGAGCTGCCCCCCGGGCCCGAGGAACCTGGAGCCCCGCTGCTCACCCCGCCGCCACCCCCCGAAGCCCTGGAGCCCGACGAGGTGCCCAAGGCCCCCGCGGCGGCGGGGAAGAAGAGCAAGTGCCGGGGGGTGCGGAAGATGGTGGTGAAGATGGCCAAGATCCCGGTGTCGCTGGGGAGGAGGAACAAAACCACCTACAAAGTGTCATCGCTCAGCAGCAACCTGAACCTGGAGGGCAAGGAGCTGGCGGCCAGCAGCTCCATGGAGCCCACGCCGCTGCTCAAGATGAAGAACAACGGGCGCAACGTGGTGGTGGTCTTCCCCCCCGGCGAGATGCCCATCATCCTGAAGCGCAAGCGGGGCCGGCCCCCCAAGAACCTGCTGCTGGGCCAGGCCAAGCCCAAGGAGCCCGCCCCGGAGGTGAAGAAGAGGAGGAGGAGGAAGCAGAAGCTGGCCTCGCCCCAGCCCTCCTACATCGCCGACACCAACGACAGCAAGGCCGACTATTCGGACGTGCTGGCCAAGCTGGCGTTCCTCAACCGGCAGAGCCAGTGCTCGGGGCGCTGCTCACCGCCGCGCTGCTGGACGCCCAGCGAGCCCGAGTCCATCCACCAGGCGCCCGACACGCAGAGCATCTCCCACTTCTTGCACCGCGTGCAGGGTTTCCGGCGGCGCGGCGGCAAGGCGGGCGGCTTCGGCGGGCGCGGAGGGGGGCACGCGGCCCGCGCCTCCCGCTGCTCCTTCAGCGATTTCTTTGAGGGCATCGGCAAGAAGAAGAAGGCTCCCGCCGCCCTGCACGCCGACCCCGTGCACCCGCGCAAGAGGGGCAGGCCGGAGCCCGACCCCGTGGGCAAACCCAAGCGCAAGCGGCGGACCCGCAAGAACGGGGTGCTGTTCCCCGAGCAGAATCCCGGGCAGAGCTTCAGCGACAGTGCCTCCGAGTGGGCCGGGGAGAAGGGCAGCCCCTGGGCCCCGCACCACGGCCACGCCGCCGGCCAGCCGGGCCGCAACTGCGGCTATCAGGGGGCCGAGGCCCGGCCTTTCCACGCCGCCGCGCTGGAGTCGGGCTCCTCGGGCCGCGCCGGCTTCTACGCGGGCAGCGCGGGCTCCTCGCAGGCCGAGGTGGGCCAGGAGCGGCACAGCCTCTTCACGGGGTATTTCCGCTCCTTGCTGGACTCGGACGATTCCTCCGACCTGCTGGACTTCGCCCTCTCGGCCTCGCGCTCCGAGTCCCGCAAGTCGGCGGCCTACACGGCCCCACCCGGCGCAATGGCGGCCCAGCGGGGCGGGCTGGCGGCCTACCCGGCGCGGGGCGGCAAGGTGCCGGCGGCGGCAGGCCCCGGCGCCGAGGCCTTCCACGCCGCCATGCAGGCCCGGCAGGCCTTCCCGCCCGGCCGCCCCGCTGCCGGCTATGGCGTCACCCAGGCGGGCTCCTCGGAGTGCCGCGGCGCCGAGGCCTTCCCCAAACTGGTGCCGCCTTCCGCCGTCTCCCGCTCGCCCACCGCGCACCCGGCGGGCGCCGCCGGCTACCCGCAGTACGGCGGGTACAGCGCGGGGCAGAGCGTGGCCCCCGCCAGCGTCTTCCCCCCGGGGAAGCAGTACCCCCCGGCGCAGGAGTGCCCCACCAGCAAGGACTGCAGCTTTGCCTACGGCAGCGGCAGCAGCCTGCCCTCGTCCCCCAGCAGCGCGCACAGTGCCGGCTACGCGCAGCAGACCGCCGGGCCCAGCCTGCCGCTGGGCAAAGCCTCCTTCTTCAACAGCGCCGAGGGCGGACAGTTCTCCAGCGCCGCGCACACCCCGCTGCGCTGCGACAGCCGCGCCAGCACCGTCTCGCCCGGCGGCTACATGGTGCCCAAAGGGTCGGCCTCCTTCCAGCCCTCCCCCGAGAACTGCCGGCCGTTCCCCAGCGCGTCGCAGTGGGCGTTCCGGCAGGGCTACGGCGGGCTGGAGTGGAGCTCGGAGGCGTTCAGCCAGCTCTACAACCCGGGCTTCGAGTGCCACCTCAACGAGCCCAACGTCATCCTGGACATCTCCAACTACACCCCGCAGAAGGCCAAGCAGCAGACGGTGTCGGAGACCTTCTCCGAGTCGTCCTCCGACAGCACGCAGTTCAACCAGCCGGCCGGCTACCGGCGCGCCAACAGCGAGGCCTCGTCCAGCGAAGGCCAGTCCAGCCTGTCCAGCCTGGAGAAGCTGATGATGGACTGGAACGAGGCGTCCTCGGCCCCCGGCTACAACTGGAACCAGAGCGTCCTCTTCCAGAGCAACTCCAAGCCGGGCCGGGGCCGGCGGAAGAAGGTGGACATGTTCGACGCGTCGCACCTCAGCTTCTCCTCCTCGTCCTCCTCCTCCTCCGTGTACCCCTCCAAGCGGAGCACGGGGCCCCGGCAGCCGCGGGGCTCGCGCGGGGCGTGCGCCTCCAAGAAGGAGCGGGGCACGGGCAAGGCCAAGTTCCCCAGCAAGGCGCAGGCGGTGAACCCGCTCTTCCACGAGAGCACGGACCTGGGCTTGGACTACTACAGCGGGGACAGCAGCATGTCCCCCCTGCCCTCCCAGTCGCGGGGCTTCGGGGTGGGCGAGCGGGACCCCTGCGACTACGCCGGGCCCTACTCCATGAACCCCTCGACGCCGTCGGACGGGACGTTCGTGCAGGGCTTTCAGAGCGACTCGCCCGGCCTGGGGCAGCCGGAGCTGGAGGGCAAGCACTTCCCCGCGCTGCCCCACCAGCTGGCGGCCCCCGGGCAGCAGGCTGTCTTCGAGGCCGGCCTCCAGAAAGCCTTCTCGCCCAACTGCTCGCCCACCTTGGCCTTCAAGGAGGAGCTGCGGGCGGGCGAGCTGCGCAAACTGCCCGCCTGCGACTCGCTCAAGCACAGCATGCAGGGGGGGGCCCTGCCGCACGGCCCGCACGTGGTGTGCCGCGACCTCGCCATGCCGCAGCCGCACTACGAGTCCCCCAGCTGCAAAAATCCCCCGTACTGGTACTCGCCCACCGCCAGCACCCGCAGCCCCTCCTCGTACGACGGCAAGGCGGGCGCCGGCATGCTGGTGGACTTCATGGGCAGGACGGACCCCTCGTGTCTCAACCCCCATTTGAGCAGCCCCGGCGGCCCCCACCCCTCCAAGGGCGAGAAGGAGCCCTTGGAGATGTCCCGCGCCCACCACCGCGGCCCCTACGCCTGTCCCCTGATCAATGACTTGAACATCTCCCCCGTCCCGAGGGACTCCATGCTGCAGCTGCAGGACAACTACAGGTACCCCACGTTTGCACCCCAGGGGCACCCCGTCATGGCCCCCGCCCAGAAGAGCGGGTTCTTGGGGCCGATGGTGGAGCAGCACCCCGAGGACACGTTTACGGTCACCTCATTGTAGTGCCACTGACGTGCCAAGCGGACAGCGAGGTTTTGTTACAGGGTAGGTGCCGTGTGGTGCTTGGGGGGGGGTGGGGGTACAG
>NC_034430.1:2030975-2032896 GCF_002078875.1 Numida meleagris | reverse complement strand
CCGCTCCGTCTCACCCCGACCCGGCGCTGCTTTCCGGACTGCCCCCGCAGCAGGACAATCGGACGGACGGACGGACGGACGCGGGGGGGCAGTGGCCTGGACCCCCCTTCCCCGGTGCCACGGGGCCCCTCGGCCGCCCCTGGGGGGGGAGTCTGGTTTGGTTTTTTCTTTTCCCTCCCGTTTGCTCGCTTGCTGGGGGTGTTTTGTCGTGCCGGACGCTGCCCGATGGGCGCTGGGAGAGCTCGCAGCCTGGAGACTTGGGCGGCTTCGCCGTGGGTCCCCGAGACGCAGCCGTCGCCCAGTAAGTGCCACGTGGGGGGGGGCTCGGGGTCCCCACGTCCCTGTGTACATGGGTGCCAGATCCGGGGTATGTGGGTGTTGGCTGGGGGGCGAGCAGGACCCCAGACCCCTGGGTAGATGGGCACCAGACCCCTGGGTATGTGCATGCTGGATAGGGGATGTGCAGGACCCCAGAGCCCTGAGTAGATGGGCACCAGACCCCCGGGTATGTGGGTTCTGGGTGGGCATTAAGAGGACCCCAGACCCCCAGGTGTGTGGGTGTTGGGTGGGGGTGACCAGGACCCCAGGCCCCCCAGCAGATGGGCACCAGAGCCCTGGGTATGTGCATGCTGGATAGGGGATGTGCAGGACCCCAGAGCCCTGGGTAGATGGGCACCAGACCCCGAGGTATGTGGGTGCAGGATGGGGGTGACTAGGACCCCAGACCCCCAGGTAGATGGGCACCAGACCCCCGGGTACATGAGTGCTGGGTGGGCAATATGAGGACCCCAGACCCTCAGATATGTGGGTGTTGGATGGGGGATGTGCAGGAACCCAGACCCCTGGGTACATGGGTGTGACAGATTCCTGAGTCCACGAGTGTCGGGTGGGGGTGAGCAGCCCCCTGGGCCCATTGGGTGCACGTGGGTGCGAGAGGGGAGAAAACAGGACCCCGGACCCCTGAGCACGTGGATGCCAGACCTCTGGGTGTGTGGGTGTTGGATGGAGGTGACTAGGACCCCAGACCCCTGGGTTGATGGACCTACCCACCTTGGGTAGGTGGGTGCCAGACCCTTGGGTAGGTGGGCACCAAACCGGTGTTGGGGGGGACCCCAGACCCCTGGGTACATAGGTGCTGGCTGGGGGTGTTCAGGACCCACGGGTGCCACCCATTGGGGACCCCCCCGCCCCCTCCTTGAGGAACACCGCCGCTCACCCCCTCCCCTCTCCCCACAGCCCCCCCAGCAGCGCTCCCCGTGCCCTCCGCCGGCCCCGAGAGCAGAGAGGAGAGGAGAGGAGAGAGGAGGGGGCCCCGCTTCTCCCCCTCCCCCCCCCCCCCCCCCCCCCCCCCCCCCCCACCGCCAGAAGCAGAGGGGACTCTTCGGATTTCGAAATGATTATTATTTTTTTTTTAATTTTTTTTTTTAATTTTTATTAAGTTTCGTTTTCTGCACAAAAACCAGCAATTGTAAATACTTTTGAAGTAAAAAAAAAAAAAAAAAGAGAGAGAAAAAAAAATTTAAAAAAAAAATTAAAAAAAGATAAAAATACAAAAGCAAAAAGGCAAAAAAATTCATTTCCCCCCCCACCCCAAAAAATAAAAATAAAAATAAAATAAAAAAGGGGGGAAACGTGGAGAGAGCATCGGATGGTGGCGAAAAACCTGAAGCAAAAAGGGGAGGAGACGCGGAGAGAAGAGCAGAAACCAGAGTGCACTGAGAAAACTTATTTACAGAGCGAGAAAAAAGAGGAGAAAAAAAAAAAAAAAGACAAAAAAAGAGAAAAAACAAAGGCAAAAAAAGTGACAATAACCTATTTATTGTATATAATGTTTTATTATAAATCGTGTCTTGTATATTGCAGCCCGTGCATCCGCTGTGGTTTTGTGGCGTGCGGCCTCGGCGTGGGTTCCTGGGGGGGG
>NC_034430.1:2012444-2030793 GCF_002078875.1 Numida meleagris | reverse complement strand
CCATCCTCCCCAAGGAGCATGGTGCCCCCCCAGCACCCACGGGTGCCCCCCCCATCCCCCCCCATTGTAGGGATGGGGTGGCTCAGGCCTGCAGCACCCTCTGGCCTTGGGAGGGGGGGGCGGTGGGGGGGGCTCTGCCTGCGGGTGGGAGAGGTGAGCGATCCCAGCGGGGTCACGGCTGCCGCAGAGCAGCGCTGTGCAGCGCTGGGGGGGCCGGGGGGGTGAAGGAAGTGGTTGCTATGGAGAACGGCGCACAGCGCATACTGATGGCCGGGGGGCGCGGGGGGAGCGCTGCCAGCACCGTGGGGAGGGGGGGTCTGTGTGGTGCCATGTGACCCCCTCCCCAAAAATAAAGATGTGCGGGATTGGAAGGGTGCCCCATAGCCCCATGGCTCGCCTCACATCCCCTTGCAGGGTTGAGGTGCTGGGAGCGGGGGGGAGGGGGTGCGACCCCCCCACCAGGTGCAGGTGGTTGGGGTTTGGAGGAGGCATTGCTGTGGGGCACGGCGCAAAGTGTGTGGGGGGGGTGCTCTGCAGTGTCTGCAGCACCCGGAGTGCCCCCCAGGTCCTTGGGGTAAAGTGTGGGGGGGGGGGGCTGTGGGTGGAGGGGATGGGAGAGCACTGCTGGCATCTGGGGGGGGTGCAGCGTCACCACCCGCATCCCGGGGATGTCCATGCCACCCCCAGGGACCACCTCCATCCCATAGACCTCCATGCCCATCCCCACCCCACAGACGCCCACCGGAGACCACCTCCATCCCTGGACACGTGGGCTGAGCTATGGGGACCCAATGGGTGGCACCCCCTGTGCCCACCGCGGTGCCACCCAAGCTCCGTTGTGACAGCACCCGGGGCTGCGCTGCTGGAGGGCACCGTCCCCCTGCTTCACCCCCGTGCCATTTTGGGGGCCGCAAACCCCCTGGTCTCCTTCAAACGAACGGCAGCGCCGGGAAGGAAATTGAAGCCATTATTCTTCCCTCTCGCCCTCCATGCCCACGAAGCTCACCCGCTTGACATGCTAATCACAGCTAACGAGGGAGGGAGCCCATTCCCCACGTCAGCCCGGCGCAGCTGGCGTGGCCCCGCCGAAGCCCCCCCGGGGCTCTCAGCCCTGCCACCCTCATCCCTGACCCCACTGCGGCACGGGGAGGGGACGGGGGCCGGTGCAGGCGTCCCCCCGTGGCGGTGTCCCCGCTGCGGGGAGGGCCCCAGCTGCAGCGCTGCTTTTCCCAGAGGAAGGGCCAGGCCCTGGGAAGCTATTTCCCCCCCTCCCCGTGCTCCTTCCGCTCCTCCTGCGGTGACTCAGGCTCCGGGCGGGATGGTGAGCGCGGTGCCGGCGGACCCCCGCCCCGCTTCGGGGTCCAGCTGAGCCCCGACGCACTCGCTGCACCCACCGAGCCGCAGCTGCACCCGCCGGCCCCGTCCACGCGCTGGACTCGGCCCAGCCGTGCAGAAAGCTCTGGAGCCCATTAACATTCCCCCGAGCCATCTCGTCCCCTCTCTGCCTTGCCTCTGTTTTAATCAAGCCCAGCCTGGCGCCGAGCAAATAACCGGGGCGGCCGGCACCCTGCAAACCCACGGGGCTGCCGGCGCCGGGCGCTGCTGCCCCGCTGTGCGCCCGCGTCCCTCGGTGCGTGCCCACCCCCCTGCTGTGTGCCTGTGTCCCCCCAGTTTGTCCCCATGTCCCTGCTGCTCACACTCCCCGGTGCATACCAATGTCCCCCAGTGCATGACAGTGCATCCTCATGTCCCCGGTGTGTCCCCGTGTCCCCATCGTGTCCCCAGGTCCCCAGTGCCCGCCCCACGTCCCTAGTACATCCCCATGTCCCCAGTGTCCCCATGTCCCTATCATGGCATCATGTCCCCAGTACATCCCCATGTCCCCAGTGTCCCCATGTCCCCATCATGTCCCCAGGTCCCTAGTGCCCACCCCATGTCCCCAGTGTCCCCATGTCCCCATCGTGGCATCATGTCCTCAGTACATCCCCTTGTCCCCAGTGCCCCCCCGTGTCCCCAGTGCCCCCCCATGTCCCCAGTGTCCCCATGTCCCCATCATGTCCCCACATCCCCAGCACCTCCCCTTGTCCCAATTGCATCCCCGTGTCCCCATTGCAACCCCCTGTCCCCATTACACCCCCAAGTCCTCCACGTGCCCCACGCCCCCCCATGTGTCTCCATGTCTCCGATGTCCCCCCGTGCCCCCAGTGCATCCCCCTGTCCCCAGCGTGTCCCCCTGTCCCCACGCCCCGTTGTGCCCCACGTCCCTGCACGTGGCAGCACTGTGGCCGCCCATCCCGGGGGCGGGGGGGGGCTGTGTGGCCGCGGGGGTGGGGGCAGAGCCTCGCACAGGTCTCCACTCTCCGGTAATTTTCACAGCCGCGCTGGAGCCGGAGGAGCTGAGATCAGCAGAGCGGGGGCCAGGAGAGCAGGGAAGGGAGGCGAAGGCTCTTACCGGGCTGGCAGTAATGTTTGCTGGCTGACGGAGGGGGAGGGCTGCGTGCCCACCCCACAGCACAGCCCCCTGTAGGGCAGCGGGGTTTGGCAGCCGGAGGTTTGGGTTCCCCCTGGGCACCCAGGGACTGGGAAGGATCGGGGGGTCCCCACGTCAGCGTTTCCACATCGCGCTCAGTGTGGGGGGAGGCAATGCTGCTTATGGGGGTGCAACAGGGGGTCCTGACCCCACAGGGTGGGGGCACTCAGAGCACGTCCCCAGCACCCTGGGGTGCCCAGCCTCCGGGGGGGGGCTTCTCTGCAAGGGGAGCAGGAGGCTTCAGGAGGGCACCGAGGCGGTGGGGCGTGGGGGGCAGCTGGGTCCTAGAAGGGCAGAGTGAGCCCTTGCTGGGTTATGGTGGCCCCTGCCCTGCAGGAGGGAGCCAGGAGCGAGGCCGGGTGTGCCCACCCGGGGCTGGCAATGGGCTAGGGTCGCTGTGGGGTTTGGGGTGGGAGCCCAGGGGCACGGTGTGGGGCTCTATGGGGTGCGGTGCCAGCCCCACCGCTTGTTTTTCCAAGGGCCCGACTGCTGCGAGTTATCAGCGGTGGCAGAAGCGCGGCGCTTCCTGTCTCGGTGTGCACGCCGGCTCCTCGGGGAGGGATTAAGGGGATTATATTATTATTTGTTATCACCGAGGGGGGAGAAGGGAAAAAAAAAAAAAAAAAGAAACCTCCATTGCTGGGAACTGCGCCTAATCAGAGCAGAGATTAGCTCCCACCCTGCAGCTCCACCCAGCCACGGACTGCAGGCAGCGGGACCACGGTGACCTGACCTGGGATGGGGATCTGGGGGGCTGCCCCATAGCTCTCGTGTCCCTCCCATTGGGGGAACGTGGGGCCAGAGGTGAGCAGTGCCCCACTGTATGCTCAGCCCTGTCTGCCTGAGCCAGAGGGAGCTGCAGGGGGAGGGTGGATGCGCCCACAGATGTGCCATGGATGTGCCATGGATGTGCCATGGATGTGCCATGGGTACACGATGGATGTGCTGTGGATGTGCCCATGGATACACAATGGATGCACCATGGATGTGCCATGGATGTGTTGTGAATACACTACAGATGTGCCATGGATGTGCCATGGTTACATGATGGATGTGCCGTGGATGTGCCGTGGATGTGCCCCTGGGTGCACCACGGATGTCACCATCCCGCAGTCCCCTCACTGTGTCCTGGTCCATCCTCATCCCCCCAGGGATGAAGGCTGGGCTGAGCCATGGTGCTCCAAGCCCCAAGAGAGCCCGTGGGGCCAGCGAGGGCTCTGCCACTCTGCCCTGGGGGAAGAGGATGCTCCGGCTGAGCTGTGGGCACGCAGCCCGCAGGGCCCTGCACGGCCCATCCCATCGCCTCTGAGCGCTGCTCCCTGCCCTGCGGGGCTGCCCGCATCCTTCTGGGATGCAGAAAACCCCTCCAGCCTCAGGGCACGGGGCTGGGCACCCCGGGTACCGGCACGGCGCGGGCTCTGAGCCAGGAGCGCTCTGTGCAGAGGTCTCTGGAGACAGGGTTGGCTTTTTTCTTCCTTTCCACAGCTCTTCCTGCCGGGCAGGAGCTCCCCAAGGCCAGCCTTGCTCATTACATTGCAGCTCACCTACTCCTTCCCACCGCAAACAAGCACACATCTCAATTTATTTATTGTTTCCCTCTTTCTAAACCCCCCCCCCCAGTTCTGAGCAAGCAGAGGCTGAGCTGGGTTCAAACTGTGGGGCGCAGGCGGGGGGCAGCCCCATCTCCAACCTCACCTGGACTGTGATGGGGCTGGAACCACTGACACTGCACAAAGCCCGTCGCTGGAGCTGCCTCTGTGCTGATGGACCGCACTATTTTCTTTAGTCTTTTATTTACACTTTATTGCTCTTGTTTTTGCACCGGCAAGCGCTGCTGGAGTGCACAGAAATCCTTCAGATCTCGGCTGGCAGCAGAGCTCTGCCTAATCATAGTCATTATCTGGAAGCAGGTAATGGGCATCTTTCCCATGTTAATTTGAAAACAGAACCGGCGAGAGCAGGACGCCGGCGACGGAGCGGGCTCCAAGCTTTGGGGTGGGGGCACGAGGGGCACGCGCACCCCACGCATGGCTGCTGCCCGGGGCTTTGTGCTCCATAAACCCACCGGGAAGGGCTGCACGCCCCACAGCCGGAGCCCAGCAGCGCTGCTGCAGCCGTAGCATCCCCAGCTCTCGAGGACGCCGCTCGCCCTCCTCCCTCCTCACCGTCAGAACTTGCCCCCAGCTCGGCCCAGCCCTGCTCGGCCCTTCGTTAGCAAGGCCTCGTCCCTTTCATCCCCGGCTGCAGGAGGGGATGGGATGCAGGGCGGCGGGAGGATGGCTCCCATGGGCGATGCTCCCCCTCGCCGGGGCCGGGAGGGGAAGGCTGGGTGGCGTTGGAGTTTCGTTTGCTGAGATACCATTAACGAGTGAGCAAAGGTTGCAGAGTCTCCATGGAGACAAGACAGCAAGCGAGACGAGCGGGTGTGCAGCCGAGGTTAGAGCTGATTAGTAAATGTCAGCGGCGCAGCCACTGCCCGCTGCCGAGCTGCCCAGCAGCACCCTGTGTGTCCTGCGTGTCCCATGCACCACGGGCATCCTGGGCACCCCATGTGCTGCACGCATCCCATGCACCATGAGCATCCTGGGCACCCCATGAGCTGCACGCATCCCATGCACCATGAGCATCCTGGGCACCCCAGGTGCTGCACGCATCCCATGCACCACAGGCACCCCGTGCACCACATGTGCTGCACGCATCCCATGCACCACGAGCATCCTGTGCACCCCATGAGCTGCACGCATCCCATGCACCATGAGCATCCTGTGCACCCCATGTGCTGCACGCATCCCATGCACCATGAGCATCCTGTGCACCCCATGTGCTGCACGCATCCCATGCACCATGAGCATCCTGTGCACCCCATGTGCTGCACGCATCTCATGCACCATGAGCATCCTGTGCACCCCATGAGCTGCATGCATCCCATGCACCATGAGCATCCTGTGCACCCCATGTGCTGCATGCATCGTGCATTTCGTGCATCCCATGTGCTCCGAGCACCCTCAGTGCTGCTTGCATCCCATGCACCCCGCAAGTCCTAGGCACCCTGGGCACTTCGTGCACGCTAAGCACCGTGTGCACCCCACATTCTCGGTGCACCCCAGCTTCCCACTGCAGCCCAGATTGACGCTGGTAGGGCTGCGACTCATGGGAAGCAGGACGAGCCCAGAGCATGTCATTGTGTGCCTGTTTCCAGAGCATCTCTGCAGCTCTGGTGCTGCCAGCCCTGGCTCCCTTCCTGCAGGGATGCAGCTGGAGCTGCTCTGCCTTCATGCTGTGCTCTCCTCGGCCATTTTGTGTGCAAGGACAGAACATGGGCAGCCAGCTGGGGACAGGCACCCAACGCTCCCCCCCCCCCAGCATCCCTGGGTGAGGACGTGGCCACGGCCCCATGCAAGGCTGGGCAGCACAGTGCGAGATAAGCTGGGAGCTCATCCCTTCAGCCAAGGATTTCTGCTCATCCCTGCCTGTGGGGTGCGGAAAGATGAGGCTGGATCTGCTGGATACCGCCTGATTTTAACGAGGAGCGAAGCCCAGGCTGAGGAGAGCAGGGGTGGGATGGAGCCGGAGGGGCAGCAAAACGGGGAAGGGCCCTTTGAGGGGGAGTGGGGGCTCGGACGTTGCTGGAGCCCACCCAGGGGAGAGGCGGGAGCAGCCTGGCTGCCTGTCCCTGGCCCCAGAGCATCATTTCTTTCCAGAAAACGGCACCTGGCAGGCGAGAGCATCCCTCTTGCAGAGAAACAAGTGTCAGGGGGTACGGCGGGGGGGCTGGATCCTGCAATTTAGCAGGTATTATTCGGCAGCTATAAACAGAGCCTCTCACACAGGCGGGGAGAGATAAAGGTTGCAGCGCAGATACAGATTAGGTGGTTCCCTTGAGGCTGTGACACCTTGAGATAGAAGCAGATCTTCTTCAAGGCAACGGCTGGCTGGCAGCCTGGAAAACCTGGAGCCCGCGGCCTCCAGCTGCGCCTCGAGGCCCTGTCCTCGCTCCCACCCTCATCCTTGCACCCCTCCCCGTCCTTGCACCCATGGATGGGGGCCTGTGGGTGGGGGCCGCAGCTGAGCATCACATCCCAGGGCACCGTGCATGGGGGAGTGGTGCAAAATGGGTGAGAATCGGCCACTTCCAACACGCGCACATTCCCCATCTCGACCAGGAGGTGTGAAAGGAGGCACACCTTGGTGCTGCTGAGACCCTGGTGTCCGGCACCACCATGCCCAGGTTGGTTGGATTCAGGAGCAATCTGTTTTAAAGCCCCCAGCAGAGCTGCCTGCACCTCACACCGTTCCTTTCGCTCGCCTCCCTGCAGCTTCTCCAGGCAGAAATGAACCCGACGCTCCTGTTTGTAATCAGGCAGGGGAAGAAAGATTTAATGCTCCAGGTGCACAGACAGAAGCGCTGCGGCAGCGGTGCACCGCGCTGTTAATTTTTGATCAAGTATTTGCTCCCGCAGTTTGGGACAATGGAAATCTTTGTTCTCTCTCTTCCTTTCCCCCTCGAGGGTGTCTCCTCCAGGTGGAGGATTACTGCTCTGTAGCAACCCGCGCTGTGCACAGACCTCGGGGGGGGGTCCCCAGCATCGCCCCTACCCTGCTGAGGACCAGGCTGAGCTGGAGGACAGCAACCAAGGCTGAAGGGTAGCCCTGGGCCCAGTACCAAGCACCCTAGTGCCCAGTATGCCCATGCAGAGCCACCCTGGGCCAGGTATCCCCATGCTGAGTAGCTCTGGGCCCAGTAACCCCATGTTAGGTCCCCCAGGGCCCAGTGCCAGGCATCCCTGAGCCCAGTGCCCCCATGCTGGGTACCCCTGGGCCCTGTACTCCTAGCGTAGGGTATTCCTGGGTCCTGTACCCCTATGCTGGGTACACCCAGGCCTGGCATTTCCACACAGGGTACCCCCAGGGCCCAGTATCCCAAGTGCTGGGTACCCCCAGGGCTCAATACTCCCAGAGATGGGCACCTCTGGGCCCAGTACACCCAGAGCTAGGTGTCCCTGGGCCTGATACCCTCCTGTGCTGACTACTCCTGAGTCTGGTACCCCCACTGCCATGTACCTTCAGGCCCAGTACCCCCATACCAGGTACCCTGTGGGGCTGGTACCCCCATAATGGGTACCTTTGAGCATGGTACCCCCATGTAGGGTATCCCAGGACCTGGTACCCCCATCCCACATACTCCCAGGTCCCCGAACCCCCATACTGGGTACCACCAGGCCTGCTATCCCCATGCCAGGCACCCCCAGGCCCTGTACCCCCCCAGCCCGGTCCCAGGGCCCGCAATGTGCACAGGGGCCCTCTGGGCTTGTCCCCAGCGCTGCTGGCACTTCCAGGCCCCACCAGCCCAGCCCAGCCCCCCCACCTGCCCCCACTGACCCCCAGCCCTGTCCCTGCCACTCCTTTACCGCACAGCCCCGTCCCCTCACCCCTGTCCCCCCCCACCTCTCCCTTCTCGCTGCCCCGAGCCCCCGCCCTGGCGTGACACCCCCACTCCCCCAGGTGGAACTTTCCTCCCAGGACGTCAGACCATAGAGGCGAAAGGCAACACCCAAATGCAGCTCTCTGAGGGGGGTGGGGAGGGAAGGAAAAGAGACACTTTTCCTCTAAAGTCGCAGGGAATTTTGCAGCGACAGCGCCATTCAAAACCAAAATACATGTTTTGAAAGTGCTGTAGCTGGTCGCGTGTCTCGACTCTCCCTCCTGTCGCTGGGACGAGTCCCGAAGCCGCCCGGGATCCCCCGTCCCGTCCTCGTCGTGGTACGTTCCTCCCTGTTTACTCTTTTTGCGCTGCTCCTTGGGTGGGGTTCTCCTCCTGCTCCAGTTTCGTACGCAAGTAGCGCAGGGCGACTTTGATAGACAGCCACGTTCAGCCAATGGCGTGGCCGTACCCCTGGGCGGTGATCCAATGGCGCCGCGGGCCGGCGGCCGGGAGGAGGCGGGGCGAGGCCCGGTCAGGGCAGGGAGGGGGAGCTGTGGAATGGCGGACGGCCGGGCTGGCCCGCCCTGGTGGTAGCGAGCCCGGGGGGCCTGAGAGAGCAGCACCGGAGCGGGGTGAGTGCGAGAGGGGTGAGTGGCACCTCCCCGGCCCTCTCCGGCCGCCCCGTCCCGCAAGAGAGCGGCGGAGGCGTTGGGGTGGGCTGCTAGGCCCTTGCTAAATAGTGAGCTCTGGAGTTGTGGCGGTCAGCGCTTCCTGCCACATAGTGAGCTCCGGGCTCCGCCGCCCCCGGGGGGGGGGAACGGCTCCGTCCCGGCGCTGCCGCCCGCGCGGCCCCTCCCGGGAGCAGCGGCTCGGGGCGGGGAGCGTGCCCTGGGCCGGGCCGGGGGGGCACAGGGCGCTGCGCGGGGCCGGGTGCGCGGGGCCGTCCGCAGGCCTCGCCGCGAGCCCGTGCCGGGGCTGGGAGCGAGGGCTGGGGGGGGTCTGGGGGGAGGGGTGCCGCCGGCAGCGGTGCCGGGCACCCTCCCGTGCCAGGCCGGCTGTGCTGCGTGGCTTTACGGCAGCCCGAGGGATGGGTGCCGGTGAGAAGCGTGCCTGGCCGTTCCCGGTGTCAGAGCCGCGTGCCCGGCTGGGTGCTGCTGCTGCACCGCGCGGTGCTCGCACCCCGGCAGCTGCGGGAGCGCCTCCGCCCCTTCGTGCTCCCCGTGCCCTTCCTTCCGTGCTTCCGCTTCACGGAGCTGCGGGAGCCCTTGTAGCACACGTCCAGCCCCGCGCGGTGTGCCGCTGCCCGGGGTCGGGCAGCTCGGGGGCCGTGGCACGTGTTGGAAAATGCCTTCCTCGGTATGAAGTTCTCGGGCGCTCTCTGAAAAGAAGCTTTGAAGGGCGTAACGGGATCTGGTCGGGAAGTTTGGTCAAAGGCAGTGACCTAGCAGTGACCTCAGCCCGTGCTCCTTTCAGAGAAGGAATAAGTTGTTGGAGAATGTCCTCAGGGTTGCGCCTCACTGGCAGTTAGGCTCGTGCTGGGGCTGCTCCTTTGGGACACAAATAGCAGATGTCCTTTGGTGAAAGGTAAGAGATGGCAGCTCTTCCCTCTTGGCTGTTATTTGACCTCGGAGATCTTCCTCTGCTTCTCCCCTCCGTAAGTTTCACATTGGGCGTTGCTGTTCTGCTTTCCTTAGCAGCAGCAGCAGCGGAATGGCGTGCTTTCCAGACTCACTGGTGGGTTAAGAGAGCAGGCCTGCTTGGCTGTCATGAGGAACAGCTTCTTAACACCACGTTGGTCTTAAGGAGTTTCATTTCAGACCGGGCTTTGTCCAGTAACATGAGGCTGTCAGCACCGCGGATGTTAGCGGACTTGAAAGAAGATCAATTATAATAAAGAAGTTGAATTAAATCCACGTTCTTCACGCAGGGCCCTGATGTACCGGACCCCTCACGCTTGCGTGTCCTTCCCTAGGACTTGTGAGAGCGGAAAAGTTGGGAGTGAAGGATGTAAGAAGCCAGCGGTGTGTGTGTGTGTGTGTGTGAGCTTCCCCGTGGCAAAGCTGATGCGTAACATCACTTTGTGGGAAGTACTGAAGCGTGTGAGCTCGGTCACATGAGGAGGGGGAATGGTTGTGCTTTCCATCAGCGTGAAACGTCTGCAGGATCGGTTGCTATGAGGTGCTGCAGGAGTTGTGAGCGCTGCGCGGCGCCGCTCTGCGCTCTGCTTTGCCTCCTGCTGACCTTGAGTGGGTTTTTGTCGTCGAAACTGATAGAGTTTCACCCAAAACTTAGTTAAAAACAAACCAAAGCTAACATCTACCCACTGAAAACACGGCACGTCGATAGAGCGACTTTGGCAATCCGCTTGCAATCACAGCCAAGGACGAGCTTGATCCCGGAGTTGGGCTGCAGTAAGCAAAATGCTTTTGTTTTCTTTCCTTTTTTTTTTCTTTTTTTGAGGACTCTGCTTCCAGAGTTCCAATGAGAGAGCGTTACCCGTGCTTTAGAGGCCACCTAACCCTGCTTGCTTTGGTGGCTGCAGGGAGCAAACGCAGCACCTCTGCCTTGCAGCCCATCACCTTGTGCTTGGTGAAAGCCTGGCTGTGCTCGGGGTGAGAGCAGCTTTCCCAGCCGAAGCAGGGTTAACCCTTGCTGTACTCAATGTGAGTTGTAAGGGGCAAGCCTTCCAGCTGTGAATGGGACGCAAACCTTTCCCCCCGAACTGGGCATTTGTGCCACTTTGAAAACTAAATGTATTGTTTTGTTTTGTTTTCTTACTTCGTAGCAAGTTCGAAAAGTAAATGCCCCAAATTCCAGCCTTAAACAAAATAAAAATAAAGCAGGCTCGTGCCTGTCGGATTCCTTCCTCCCCACAGCCATGGGGATGAAGCTTTTCCAAGCTGCTGCGGGGCGATGCTAGCAAGGTGCTGCTTCGTTTCGCTGTTCTCACACCTCTGCCCCCAGCCCTGCGAGAGCAGAAGGGCAGCAGAATGCTTTTCCTCCTCTCGGCCTGTGGGCTCACCCGTGCTGCTCGCTTTATCTCCTGTCTGATCCACATTCCTTACAAATCCTGCGAGCTCTGTGTTGCAGAACCGCGCCGGGTGTGGGGAGGAGGATGCAGCTGCAGGAGGAAGGAGCCTGGTGTGTTCCTGTGCTTGAGCCCAGTGTAGAGGGGGAGAGGTTGGGCCCTGCAGCCCTCGTCTCCAGCGAGGAGCCGAGCTCTGTGTGAGCAGCACACGAGGCTGTTTCCTTTGCCGAACAGAGCGGTGCGTTTCTGAGCCATGGTTTGGAAGGTATGTGCGAGCGGTGGTGATTCATTACAAGTAACACAACCCCTGTGATAACTGCCAGCCCAGTTTCTCAGCATACTTGGAATGTATCTCATTCTTCAGGGCTGGTCTAGGAAAAGTTGATTTCATTCACAAAGCTTAGATAATCACGCAGCGTGGGCGGAGGGGTTCGAACTTCAGCGATTGCCTCATGTGCTCATGGTTGCGTTGGATTCACCACCATTTTTTTTTATTTTTTTTTTAAATGATGATGGGCGAACAGAGGTGAACATTAACGCTGCCACCAAACGAGGTTCGTTCTCTTTGACAGACTGTAGAAAGGAAGATTTCAGCAAGCGCAAGGCACTGCTTTAGTCCCCCTGGATAGCTGCTCTCTGTGGGCTTTCCAGACTCGCTCTCCATGTGAGGTTTCTGTTTTGGCAGTGGGCTTGGTAGAGCTGAGCCCTCGGTGATGCAGCTGAATGGCAGTGGCCCCTCTGGGTGGGTGCTGCCGTGTCCTGCTCCTGCTGGGAGCCCTAGGAAGGAGCTGTGTGTCTATACCGGCTGTTTATTCTCGCTGCACAAGTGTAAATATTTGTGAGATCAGGCCCTCAGTTACCGCGGATTAACGTTTATTTAAATGTTTTGGGTGTTTATAGGTGCTGGATTTTAAAAAAAAAAAAAAAAAAAAAAAAAAGGGCAGTGGAGGTGGCTCCTGGGTAATAAGCAAATGAGTGCTCAGAGCAGAACCACCCTGGTGGCGTTTACTTCCTCTGTATCTTTGCAACCCTGTGTAATCAGGAGGCCGTGCGTTTCCTCTGTGAGGAGGGGAGGGCTTTGCTGCAGAGGGCACAGCACGGGCAGGAGAAAAAGCACGGGGATCAGAATCAGGGCTGGTCCCGGTTCAGGCAAGCTTTGCTCTCCTGTGTGATGATCCACAGGACGTTCCCCTCCTGGGAGGCAGCAGTCCCTTCCCAGAAGGCTGGGGCACGAACCTGGGTGTTCAGTGAGCACACGGAGCGTCCACCATGTGCTCAGCCTTGGACCCATGTGTGGGCAAAGCGGGGATGCTGTGGTACTGGGGAGTGGGATGGGAGCTGCCTTGGCACTTGTTCTTGAAGGCTTCATTTCTGCATGGGAGGCTGCTCCTGCTCCATCGCTGAGGAGCTGCGGCTCTGAGATCGCTGTTGGCTTGAAGGTTTCGGTTCTGCACAATAAGGTGCGTTGCAGAGGATGGGAGGGACAGCACGCGCCGATCCCTGTGCTAAAAATGATTCCTTCTTATTCCATCCAACCTGAACCGGGGGCTGATCGCTTTGGTTTCTGCTGGGAAGTCCCCGGTAAGAGCTGAGATCTTCCCTTGCGTCGTCTGATGTGGTCGGAGAACCTTCTTGGAAGGCGCCCGTTTAACGTGCACGGCGATGCATTTACTTGGCCAACTCCTTCAGAAAGCAAAGACCCTCTTTGCTGTCTGATTGTAAGGCATAGGGCATAAAAGGGAGTGTCTTTTCAACCAGTGTGGGGCGTGCTGCCCTGGGATGTCACAGGAGCCAGGTGAGTTCAGGAACGGAGGAGACCGCTGCAGGGAAACGAAACCCACGGCTCCAGCTGAACGGAAGCCTTCCTCTCAGCGTGCTCTTAAGATGGAGAAGGTCAGCAAGGAGAACTGTTGCTCTGCACTCACCTTGCTCCTTGGCTGTGCTCCTGAAGCCTCTGCTGTGCAGCTCTGGTGGCTGCTCTTGGTGTTGGTTCTGCCCTGTTGGGTCGCTGGCGTTTGCTGGGATGCTACAGTGCGAGCTCCCATTCCTCCTCATAAAACCAGGCTAAATGACCGTGACCTTTTGTTTGTAAAGCAGAAGGAAAAGGCTCAACAAAATACAGGAGCTTATTTACCATCATTACTGCGATGATGAGCAACGCCACTTTGCGGTGCTTCAAAGAGGCTTCGCTTATAAGATGCTGGAAATCCCGAGGGGGGGGGAGAGAGAGAGAAAACGTTTCAGATGGAGGAGGAGGAGGAGGAGGAGGAGGGGGAAGGCTCCTCCCGGCCCAGCACCGTTAGCGTACGGCCCCTGTGCATGAGGTAATGCCTCCAGCCCTCGCCCTTCCATCTGGCTCCGTGCACGAGGCCTTTGCTTTGCCCTGCAGCAGCCGGGCGGGCTGGTGTCACTTACGAGCGAGTTTCCTCCTAAATCTGCTCTCACGCCGCCCGGTTTTGCAGAGCACTTTGTTGACCTCTTGTGTTACCGCTAATAAGATTGAATGCGGCTTTAATTTCTCGTTTCCTCTTTCGCTGGATGCCCTTTTCCTCCTTCTGAGAGCCTTGCTTCAGGTCTGCGCGTAGCACAAGTCTTTTCTGTTGCTCAAAGAATGAATGATGCTTTGCTTTCAGGCGGCTCCGTGCTGGAGGGCTTTAAGTGGCATTCAGAGCAGGCTATCAGCCACAATATCTGATGTATTGGCGTAGCCGCGGTTCATGCATGGAGTGCAAAAAATGGGATTTAATTGGGAGGGAGGGGGAATGGCTGCCCCGGCTGAATGGATGGGTGAAAGTTCCCCGACCACCCCTTAGCCCAGCAAATAGTTTGCTGAGTGCTCGCCGGAGCGGAAGCGAGTTCCCTTTCAGGCACCCTGCTTTTGTGCACCGTAAGAGAAAGCCCACGCTGAGGGGTTTGGCCTTGCAGCTGCAAAAAAAAAAACCACGAGCACACGCAAAAAAAAGAAAAAGAACGGTGCACACACCCAGATCCTGTTTCTTGAGTGCCAGCAGCTGCTGAGCCAATGGCGTGCTGGAGGAAGGCACGGAGCTGGAAACACAGCTTGTGTCCAACCTTCACCTTCTGTACAGCCACTTCCCCTTCAGGCGGGGCTGGAGCTGCAGGTCATGGATGGGCACAGCAGAGCCCTCTGGTTGCTGTTGAGGATCAGCGTTGTATCAAGGAGGTTACATCTAGGGCCTGGCTTCACAGGAAAGGTTTCCATAAAGCAGCTTGTTACAGACCTTGTGGCGAGCTTTGCTGGAAGGACCTGCATCTTCAGCATCCCTAGCACAGCCTGAGCTCTCTTCTTCCGCAGAGATCAGCTCAATAAAGTGACGGTTTCAAACCCTCTGAAGCACTCTGGGGGCTGAGGCAGAGCCCAGGGTTTGCACAGATTGCACGAGGCGAGATCCCAGCCGGGCTGGGAGCAGCGTGGCAGCGACGATGGCTGCGAGTGCAGGGGGTGCAGCCAGGTGGGCAGAGCCCTACGGGAGCAGCTGGTGCCGTGGGGAAGGAGAACCCCAGGAGCGAGGCTTTGGGAGCCCTGGGCTCCCTCCCCCCATCTCCTTTCTCCACCTCTCTTAATTCCTGACATCCACAAACCCACGCCGGGTCTTGATGCGGCGTCACACGCAGCGCTGTCGCAAACCCTCGCGTGTCGTTGTGCCTTGATTGAGGTGCTGTTTGTAAGCTCGCTTTAATTGAGGTGCTCCAGGCTGTCCTCTTGTTGTCGTCTTGGTTTTGGTTTGGTTTTTTTTTTGTGGCAGAAGTCCCAGCAGATACAACACTTCTGGAGAACGTCGGGGACTCTCTCTTTATTTTTGCTCGTGTCAAAGGTTAACTTAAAATATTAATGCTGCAAAGATTCGTTTAAGATATTTAAAACTGTTCAGGCAAGAATGCATGTACATATTGTAATTACTTCCTTTTTCTTACAATTAAAGTAATTGGATTATATTTAATGAGCTATTTACATTTAATAATTAAGAAAAGACTTATCTTTGCAGTATTCCCCAAGTGCAGCAGAAGGGTGGGGGCACTCGGAGCTGTGATATAATTATCCAGGCGTGAGTGGAAACCGAAAGAGCAGTTGAGCTGTATAGAAAACACTTGGAACCGGTTTGTTCCTACTCCTTCATTAATCCAAATAGTTGAGCGTGTGCTGGAGGAGTGGGGGCTGAGCTTTGCGGGGAAGGAAGGTTGGGATGGGTTTGGCCTTGGCAGGAGGTGTCCAGGCTGTCACCACGTCGTGGCTGCCACCGGGGGTAACTGAGAACCTCGGGGGGCTTCTGGGGCCCTGAGTACGCCCAAGCTGCCCGTTGAGTGCAGCCTTATTGCCACCGACCTTGTACCCTTGGCAGAATCACTCCTAGATTTGATGGGGAGCGTTCTGCTCCTTTTGCTGCTCCTGTTTCCTAGGAGGCAGCAAAGCCGGAGCTGTGTGCGCTGAAGGAGCCCCGTCTCCCTCCTGACGTGCATCCTCCCAGCAAAGACCTTGAAACCTTTCTGTTTCTGAGCTTTAATTCCTGTTTAATCAATAGTTCCTTATTCTGAGAATCAAATCTCTGTGACGGCTCTCTTTAATTGAACTAAACTGCCTTTCTCTTGGCACGTCTCTCCCGGAGTTTGATTTCAGTGCGCTTGTTCTGCCCGCTCCCCGGTTGGGCACGGATGGGAGCACCGGGTGACGCTCTTTGTGTAACTTGTTGGTCAGCTAAATGAATGAAAGCACTCGTGGCTTGGTTTTAGGAGCAAAAAATGTCGAGCTCAGCTGGCTGGCTCTGCTTGCATCCGGGCAGAGGCCGGGGGGGAGGGGGGGGACACGCAACTGAGTGTTCCCCAGGAGCAGCAGCACCCAGCGAGCCCCTCTGCAGCAAAGCAGGGTGGCTGGCTGTTCCTCAGGGGCTGCACAGCGTGCTGGACAATGCTGTTGCTCGATGAGAGCGGGGCTGATGCTTCCCAGTGTCAGAATGCGGCCCTGGAAAAGCACAGTGCAGCTCCTGCCCCACACCACTGCCCAGCTGGCTCCTGGGTAACGCTGCCACATTGCACCCCGGGCTTCTCGAGGTGGGAGTGGGTTGTTTGTACGTGGCGGGTGCTTTGGGGTTCTGCTGCCGGGGAGAAGCCGTGCTTGGGGTAGGTCCTGCTTTGGGGAGGCTGCGTGCAGGGGGTGAGGAAGCAGCGGGAGCTCTGCATCGTGGCCACGATAGGAGCTGGCGGGCAGCACTTCCCCAAGCACAGGGCTTGACCCACACATCTCCCTGCAGCTCGTGGGGAGAACGGACCGCTGTGAAAGGAAGCAGCCCTGCAGCTGCCCCTCGCTGCTGACTGCTGCTCAGCTGCTGGCAGGCTGGGCCCTTAATGACAGATGAGGCTGTGACGCGTTTTTGGGAATGAATACTTGTTACAGCTGGCGGGATGGGGTTTGTGGCATCGCATGGCAGTTTGCTCTATAATTTCGCTCCCTATTGCTCGGATGCAGCACTGATTGCTGGGTCTCTCTCCGAGTGTGTAAGCGTAGCGGTTCTGATTGCTGCATCCCACTTCTCTGTGGCTGCATTGTGAGCTTGGATATCGCCCTGAGCGCTCAGCAGAGCCTTCTGCTGAATTCTTTTTCCCCCCCGTTCTCCGTGTGTGTGTGTGGCTGCTGCTTCCCTTTCTGCTAGTCTTTTGGGGTTACATAAAAGCCGGTCTCTTTCTGGCCATTACAGCTGCGTGGGGGAGTAGTTACTGCTGAGAGAAGCTTGAAATTTGAGGCAGAGTTGTCACAGACATTAGAAAGAACAGTCAGTCTGCGTTGGCAAGCTACTGAGTTAAGTCTCATTTCGTCCTGATGGGAATTTCAGATCTGATTATCTCCTTCCTCCCTCATTCCCAGGCCTGCTGGTGCTGCTCGTCCCCCATGGGCACTCCGGAAGGTTCCCTCCAAGGCGCTCTGCTCTGCTCGCCCTCGCTGCCTCTTGTTGTTGTCCATGCAGCAGCTTTTGGGAGCCCCGCTGCGTGCAGGGCGACCGCTCACCCCAACGGACCCGAACGTCCAGCTCCGCTTTCCTCCCCGTCCCCTGAAATGGGCTCTGTCCTCCCTGGGTGCTTTGTGCTGCAGCAGACACTGTGACAGATGATATCGCTGCCGGGGTCCAGATTTATTTGCAGATGGTCCCTGATCTGAGAGGTGGTGTGTCACACTGAGTGGGGAATTACCCAGGTGACTCCCACTAATGCTATGCTGGCCGGTCGGATACCGGCGAGAAGAACCTTGCCAGATCTCTCTGTCGAGCTCGGCTGTTATTTACAGCTCTTTGTGTGCATTGCACACACGTCTCACCTTGCAGCCCTGCCTGCCTTCCCCGCACCGCCGTGCTGCCTGTGCTAGCTGCAAAAAGCACGGCTCCTCTCTTGCTGTGCAGTGCTGTTTTCAGCTCGTCTCCAAACTGCTTGTTAAGGAGTATTTGCTCTTGAGTTGCTGTTTTCAGTTGACAGAACTCGCGCTGCAAAGCAAATGCTCAATCCTGAAACGGCCCTGCATTGCTCCCCGATACTTGTAATCAAAGTCTGTCTCCCTTATTGTTTGGAACAATTGTCCAATTTTCCTGTGCCAGCCCTGTTTATTAAAAATAGTCAATAAGACGTGGCTTTGCGCGAGGGCTTTATAGACTGGCGGCTCGTGTTTGAAGCAAACCAATTGTGCTTGATTCTAATCCAGAACCAGGATTCCTGTGTGATCCGCTACAGCAGAGCTCCCGGGGAGAGCAGTCAATGACTTGCCGATCAGAAGCCCTGCAGCAGCGTGCTTGTCTTAAATTTACCTTGTGCTTCACTCCAAGTGCCGGATTAGGAAAAGCAGAAATTGCACGCTGTGGGTTTTTTGGGTTGGTGTTTTTTTTCCCCCCTTTCCCAGCCCGTGTTTGGCCACGCTTGTTCCCCAGCACCCCAAGAGTGTTTGCAGGAATGACGGCCACAGTCAGAATCCACTTAAGATTTGGTGAGCGAGGCGTTCCCGCTCGCTGTGCGGGGCACGGGGACTCGGGTGGGCAGCGCTGCGCACCAATCCTGCCTTGGTGGAGCAATGGGAAGAGTCTGGGACTTGGTGCATGCCATGAGCCAGCATGGGAGCTGAGGGAAGGACGGCGCGGAGCAAGGAGCAGTGAATCGTGGCGGCGAGGTGCCAGCTGTGGCTGGAGGATTGCTAGCAATGTGGGAGCGGGGATCTCGCCTCGCACGGCTTTTGTCGGGCTCAGCAAAGTTTGCGGGGCTGCGAGCGGGGCCGGTGCCCAGCAACGTGTGTGTGAGCGTTCGGGAGAGAGGGGAAACGCTGAGGAATGCTGGCAGTGCCCGGCTGGAGGTGGGGCAGCGTGCAGCTGCGGGGAGG
>NC_034430.1:1997716-2012404 GCF_002078875.1 Numida meleagris | reverse complement strand
GGGGGGAGCTGGGGGCCAGGCTGGGCTCTGTGTGGTTTGACTCTTAGTCACCGCCGGCACGGCGAGGCTTGGGGCCTTCGTGATTCAAGCCGTGGCTTGGAGACTGGAGAAGAAATGCTTGCCCCAAGCAGGTAGGGAGGTGCTGCTTCAAGAGAAGGGCGAGGGGAAAAAAAAAAAACATTTGTGAACTTGAGAAAAACCCTTCCTTGCTGTTTTTTTTGAGGACGGCGTTGCGAGCGTCCCCGCGTGCCGCAGCGTGGCTGGCTTCGGCACACGAGCGGCGCCGGCGCGTTTCCCTTCCACTCTCCCAAGCAGCAGCCTCCTGCACCCAGCAAAGAGCACGCAGCGTCTGCACTCGCAGCTCGAGCTGCTTTGCAGTTTGATGCCTTTTTTTTTTTTTTTTCCCCCCCCCTCCATATTCATTAGAAATCTGTTGCAGGCAGTCGTGTTTCAGAGCCGCTTTTCCTCTTGCTTCTGTGTCCTCCCCGATGGCAGCGAGGCTGGGGCAGGTGCTGCGTGCCCTGCAGTTTGCCATAAGCAGCGTGCGCACCCCGAACCTCTGGCATCGGAACAAACCTCACCTTCAGCATTAACGAGCAAGTGGGAATGCTTATCTTTGCCCCAAAGATAAGGATTTGCTTGTTTATTTATTCATTTTGGGCCCCGCGATTCATTTAGCTTGCTTCTGAACGGTAGGATTTAGTTATAATGTATGGTCTGCAGTAGTTACGTGACAGTGACTAATGCCTGATGACCACTCTGGCTAGCTGGGGTGGAAAACTGCTGTGCTGTCATGCCCTGACTATGGAAAGGAAAGCGGTTCTGGATGGCCCTCGCCGGTAGCGTGCTGTCAATCAGTTTCTTAATGACTCTTTTAAAGAATAAAAGCAGGAACCTCCTGGAAAGCTTTTTTCGGGCTGGCCCTTCCTTGTTTCGGTTGCTGTGTCCCTCCCCTGCCCCCAGCTGCTCGCCTCGTGCTGGCTGCAGCATTTTGCTTCCTCCTTCTCCCTCTGCTCTCAGGCGCTGTCCCTTCTCCACGCTTTATTTCCTGCCCCTCCCGGCTGCCGCTTTCAAAATACACCACTTATTTTCCAATCCAGACTATTAATCTTTGTCCCACCTACTCATGAGGCATGAAGGTTTTACAGGAGCCCATTAGCTGTTATCTCTATACCTTCCCACCAAAGGCTGATGGGGAAGAAGGAGGTCCACCAGGGAAGTGCCTTCTGGTGGGGGCACCGCTTTTTTCCTGACGTTGCCGCCGGGCTCTGTAGGTCCCAGATTTCCTCCCTCCGTGCTGTAAAAACACCTGAAACCTCAGCGCTGAGGGGAGAGGGAATGTTGCTTTCAGTGCCTCTCATCCCAGCGCTGCTCCAGGAGCAGAGGGGCGGCTGCCCGCCGCCATCCCATCCTTCGTGCCTCGCTGGTCTCCGGCGCTCTGCAGGGTTAATGCCTTCACGTCTCACTGCTGCCTGCCAGCTCCTGGCTGGGGTTAGGGGCAGCAGGGCCGTCCCCGTTGCCTTGGGAAGCAGCAGCGCTGCCGTGCTGTGCGGGGAGGCTGTCGGAGCCATCACAAGGGCGAAACTCTTGATTCTGCAGTGGAGTGTGGCAGGCTGTGCTGGGAGGGTGGGGGTGGCTGCCAGGATGAGCTAGGCTATAAAGGGAGTGTTTTTTCTTAGCCCTTATCGCTGCTGGCTGTCTTGCACTGGTGCAGATTGGTGCTGTCGTTGTGCAGTGCAGTTGTAAAGGGGCGATTTGCACCACTACTCTTTGCTTTTAGTTTCAGAACAGGCTTTGAAGCCGAACGTTTTGGGGTAGGGAAGGGGCAGACAAGGTGTAGGTGCAGGCATATTCCGGGCTGGTGTTTCTGCACTGGTATTTGGGGGGTATTACTCCATTTTCCTGCGCTCTCCTCCATATACAGGCAGAGATGAGTGCTTCTCTCTGACCTGGCACAGGTATCATCTTTTGTGGTCGGTTTTTCTGTTGGTTTATTTTGTTTTATTCCACGTGCACGCTTGCATCTCTTCCCCCTTACAGCCCAGGCTCCGTGTCTGTCCCGGCTCTGCAGCTCCCACCGCATGCGCTGCCCCGGCCGAGCCCTGGGGAGCACGAGGGAGCAGCTCGATGCAGGCAGCCTGCAAATGCTGCCTTGTTTATGAGAGCTGCAGACTGCAGTCTGGGGGGAGCTGGGAAAGTTTGTCTGGCTTAAAGCGCTAAAGCTGGCAAAAGATTGTAGGGCTTGGGCTGTAATCAATAAAACACGGGGTGTTGGGAAGCGAAGGTCAGAGTCCTTCCTCACTTCACCCTGTTCTTTAAATATCTCAGCAGTTGCTGGTGGCTGCTGCAGCGCTTGGACACAGCAGAGAACAGCGCGGACCTCAGCCCTCGGAGAATCCCAGCTCTTATTTATCTGGAGGCGAACCCCGCTCCCTTCTGCTCCGAGGTTTATGATGCTGGGGCCCCTTCCCTGGTGCAGGGGCGAGCGCACGCGGTCCCTGGCTCAAAATGGCATCCTCCATCTGCTTGTCCTGGAGATAGCCCTGCGCCCGGTGCGCTGCCGCACTCCAACTCCTCTGCCTTAATGGGTCACATTTAGCAATTCAAAATCTGGCTTGTGAGGTAATTAGGAGGGATAATGCCCACTTCTTCCTCTTAACACCCTGATAGAAAAGCATCCAGGAAGGGCTCCTGGACCTCAAAGATAAGCTGCCAGCTGCCACAGAGACTATCAAAGGGTGGCTCAAAGTCAAGAGCAAACAGCTGATTTTTTATGGTTCTTGGTTTTTTGCTGTTGGTGACAGGAAGCCATGTTCCCCAAGCTGTTAGCTTCCTGTTTTATTTTTACACCCAGCCCGAGCAGATCAGCATGCCTATCACATGGGAGCTGCCTGCTTCTCTTGGGCTGCTCCTCAGCCGACCTAGAAAAGTGGTTCTTCCCCCTTCTCAATGAATCCCGAAGTTGGGATGGATTTGCTTTCACCGAGTTTTGAAGGTCTCGGGTGCGTGTTGCACCGCTTGCTCCGAGCTCTGCTTCCGAGGCGTCCTCCCCTCTTGGGGGCAGGCATCATGCGAGGGATGGCTGTCGCTTTGACCCGGCGGCAAAGGAGATTTCTGTCCCTCGGAGGCACCGTCCTGCTCCCGAGAGCGCTCCGTCCTGATTAGAGCTCCCTTACCATTCAACTGCCCCAGCACAAAAACAATGGCCCAGTGTAAACCTGGGCCCTGGGGGATTTCCCGAGGGAAGCCGGCCGCGGGCTGCAGGACGAGGAGCAGGCACCGAAAGTTTCCTGGTCAGCTGCGAGCGCTTCCTGTTGTTCCAGCGCAGCCCCGCGTGCCGCCGCGGGAGGAGCCGCTCTTTATTTCCCCCCCACCCCCATCTCTTGCCCTCGTCCTCTCGGTTTAAGCGAAGCTATCGATCTCCGGTTCAACATATTCCTGGAGAAGGGGTCGGAGGCTCGCCTGAGATGCTGTGTGTGAGCGTGGGAGGAAGGAGGCTGCTCGGAGGCGGCGGATGGGGAGGAAGGGAACAACGGCGGCGATGCCGGCGGCGCCGCGCGTGCGATGGAAGCTGCGTAGTTTTCCATCCCTGCCTCCGTACCTGGGCCGGTGGGACCCTGCTGTCCCTGCGAGTCCCAGAACAGCGGGATCTTTATTTCTGAAGGACCAGTTTTATAAGGTCGGGGAAGGGGGGGAAAGGAGGCTTATAAATAAAGCCATTTGAGAGCAGGAAAAACGAACACCATGGCTCTGGTGTGCCTGGAATTTGCGGTTGAGTAATCCTTTCCTGTTTCTTTTTTGGGTTGTTTTTCATCTTTCAGAACAGTGCCTGAAGCAGGTCCACCATGCCGTTAGTAACGAGGAACATTGAGCCAAGGCACCTGTGCCGTCAGACGTTGCCTAGCGTTCGAAGCGAGCTGGAATGCATGACCAACATCACCCTGGCAAATGTCATTCGACAGCTGGGCAGCCTGAGTGAGTACCATGGCGAGCCTGCGCGTTGCCCTCAGGAGTCGCTAGTGCTCTTTATTTAGCTCCCTTTCTACTCTTGTGTTCCTATTTCTCCCCCATCTGCCTTCCCCGGGTAATGCTAAAATGTTTTCCTGAAGAAATCCGATGCTAATTTCATATCCCCGGTCCCGCTGCCTTCCCCATCTAGAAGAAACTGGGGAGGGGGTGTGCGCATGTGTGTGCGTGCGTGTGTGAAGGGCTGCGGCGAAGCTGCAGATGGAAGGATGGAGCACAACTCAGGCTTGTAAAATGGGAGGCTCTCAGAGCAGCCAGGATCTTGTGTCAGAGAATGTGCCTGTAATTGCATGCGCTACTAAATGGAGCTTGACTGTGCTGAAGCTACGGTGTGTAAGTAGTCTCCTTTTTAATGAAAGATAATTAAAGCGCCCGTGCAGAAGCCGCCTGTTTGCCCCTGCTGTTTGTTACCTTGGAAGACCCAAGGTCCCCGCGCGTTGCCTCCGGAGCGCCGGGGGCTCGGGGCTGCTCGCTCAAATGGCAGCGCCAAGCTCAGCTCTCCGGGGGGCTGCCCCACAGCCTTGGAAAGGCCGCAGGGAAAACGCGGGCCTACGTGCCACAGGAGGAGAGAAGAGTTAATTGTAGTCTCCGTGGGATGACTCCTTCCTCTCCCGAAATGCTCTGGCTTCTGATGAGCCGCCTTTGCCCTTGAAGCGAGTCGCTGAGAGTCAAACTAATATATTGTTGAGCTTATCGGTGGTGTCGGTAAGCGCTTCTGCTTGCTCTGCAAAGTAAGCCCCTTGCCTAATGTGGCAGGAGAACCTCGGCTGCAGTCTCCTTCCAGCAGGGGAAACCATTGCTGCCGCTGAAATGGGGCCCGTGCTCGCTGCCAGCCGGTGTCACATTCTGTTGTTGGGTTGTGGCAATGTCCCTGCTCAGGCAGGACCTGCCTCCCCGCTCACGTTCGACTGACCCTTGTTGTTCGCCGGTTGGCTCTGGCAGCCGAGACGGTTGTGGAGGGTGAGTAAAATCCATCTCGTGCATGTGAAATGAGGAGGAAGGAGGCAGTAAAGCCGTGCAAATCTCAGCTGCAGAGAAAGCTAATCCCGGTCCAAAGGCATGCAGCGGGTGAGCGTGACCGAGCCCCGGTGAGATCCCGCAGATTCAGGCCGTCAGCGCGCGGCTCAGATATTCAAAGCTTCTCCTCGCCTGCCTCAGCGGAGGCAGCAAAGCTCTGGGAGCCGAATTGCAGCCGGGCTCCTTTCCTGGGGAGCTGCCCTGGGACGCGTTTCGGTGCGGGGACGGAGGCAGGTACCTCGAGGAGGGGCGGCTCCAGCTGCAGCTCGTGTGCCTCCCTGCCGAGGGGGAGCGGGCAGGGATGATGAGCACCGTCCCTCAGCCACATCCCTGGGGTCAGCAGTGTTTTAAATGAAGCTATTTAGACCGGCTGCTGCCAGCGCTCGCACCCAAGTGACCAAACTCCTGCCCCCCCCTCCTGTACCTCTCTTATTTGGAGGAAGAAATCCACTCCTACCTCGTACGCTGAGCACTGCAGGAAGGCGAAGCAGGTTCAGTAGGCTGTGACAGCTCTGTCAAGTGAATAATCAGCCATGCCTAGTGCACCACGGTCTCTTTACAAAGATGCAAACATAAATCTTGTCAAACTTTCATATTCCAGTGAGTTTACCCTTCGTTACTATCGCAGCTGGTAGCACTCTGTAGAAGCCGGCTGTGCGCTTGTGTTATAGAATCCACGAGCTAAAGATGGAGAGACCAATTGAATCACGCCGTCTGTCTTCCTGCCAGTGCATGACAAAGATAATTCTGATTGTAAGTTGCGCTTTTGCAACAGTCAAAGTAACTAAACCAAAAATTAATCTCTGCCTTACCCCATCTAAAAGCATACATGGAACACCAGAGCGTATGCGAGATCCTGGGTGCTAACTCAGGACCAGTGTGCTTACACAGGTGAGGGAATGCAGACCACCCCCCCCTCCTTCCAGGGCTGGGAACACCACGTGCAGTGCTCTCTGGGTTATTTTATGCTTGAAACATGCCACCCAGCACCGCAAACCCAAGTAGTCTTCCCTACGGCTTGTTGCAGTTCCTTATGAAATTTGGGAATGCTTCTCGGTTCTCGTTAACCTAGAACCAAATTACAACTTGATGAGCTGTTGCTGGGAGGGGCGACAAATTATCATGTGGGTAAAGTGTTCGCTTCCTTTGGTCAAGCAGGAGAGCTGGTCTTGTGCTGACGGTGAGCACAGAGTGCCTCATGGAACCTGGCTGCAGCGAGAGCTGTCCGGCCCTTGGGGGGGGTCATGGGCCCCCTAAGGGCTAAAATCCTCCCCATGAGTTTGGGGAGAGCTGGCTGGGCTCGTTAGCAGAGCCTATGTGGAATCAGTGCTGTCTAGGAGAGCGGAGGGAGGAGGTCAGTGGAAGTTCACATCCAGCATTTACCTTCTACAGGCACTTGAAGCTGGCACTGCCACCAGAAGGGGTGGAGGAGGTTGATTTTTAACCTGGCTTGTTCTCCGTGCTTGGCGGTGTAAGGGGAACTGCGTGGCACTTTGAGCAAGTCGCTGATAAGGGCTGGGGGGGAATGAGCAACCTGTGGCATGGGTGTGAGCTCAGACTGCTGCGGGTGTTTGCACGGGCACTGGTGGCTGCCATTGCTGTGCCTCATGGAAGGGGCTCTTTCAGGCGTGACTTACTGCAGACAACCACATTTTCCAAAATTGGCATGAAAGTCAGTGCTTCCCACCGGTTATCCTTCCTTGAATGTCGGAGAGGATCTGCTCTAGGAGCAGCAGATTCCAGGACAAACTGCTGACCAGATGATGATGAGCTTACAGAACCAGGCGGCTGATGGGGAGCAGGCTCGTACTCAGCAGCCGTGGCTGGGAATGTTTCCCATCAGTGGGAACTCGATGGGGCTGGCTGCTGTCAGTGCCAAACCAGATCGGATCAGTGCTGTCCTCTGCCTGGTTATTTGGGGTTCCCACTTTCAGGTTATGCTGGAGAGCGCAGCAAGAAAGGCGGTGCTCCTTGTAGGCTCCAGTGTTTCTTTCAGTTCACCCCTCTCTGTCCACCTGTGGTCATCTCTCCTTGTGGAGAGATTTTACATGTGGGTTTTAAACTCTTGAGGACTGGGGACATCTTTTTGTTCCGCTTGTAAGTGGTGCAGCAAGCTCCCGCTCCAAGCCCCAAGGCGCTCTCGCCGTCCAAACGATGGATGGTGTTTGTCATTGCAGCCCACTGGGCAATCCAAGCTGTTGCAGAGAGAATATTCCTGTTGGAGAAGTTCCCTTTTGGTTTTGATTTAGAATAAACGTGAACGCATCAATTTTTCAGACACTGCCACCTGAAGGAACAAAAGGGTCAGTGCTTTTGTCTGTGGTTATAGCTCAGGCTTTAGGATCAAGGACTGGGTCTGCTCTCTGGTTCCAGAGCTCTTTGAGCTTGTAAATATGTGCCAGTTTCCCTGGAGGCAGGCCTGCTGGAGACCAGGAGCCTTTGAGCTTCTCCAGAGCAATAAAAGTCTGCGTTGTCTTGTCTAATAAACAGAGCAGCAGAGAATCTTAAAGGACCTGCAGACCCATCCGGATTCAGACCAGCATTATGTTGTCAGCCCTCTTTTTCATTACTTTAATACCGACTTGAAAGCACGTCTCAATTGTTTCTTCGTGGCCTAAAGATCCCTCAGAGACATCAGGTTTTGGTGGAAGAGAGCGTTATCTTCCCGGACGTTGCACCTGGCAGACTTGAAAAGAAACACGGTTCATTCTTCTTTCTTTCCTTCTTCCTTCAAGAAAACAAAGTGGGAGATTGAATGTGCTTTGATGTGGCTTGTGAGGGTAACGTGGTCCCTTTAATATTGCAGGTAAATTTGCAGAAGACATATTTGGAGAGTTGTTTACTCAAGCCAACACTTTTGCCTCTCGGATGAGCGTTCTTGTCGAGAGAGTTGACCGCTTGCAAGTCAAAGTCACTCAGCTGGATCCCAAGGAGGAGGAAGGTAATGGAGTGCAGCACGGTCCGTGCAGACAGAGCGTGCTAAAGGTTAAAGTGCTGTTAGAATGTCTTCTCTTGGACTAAGAGGGGCTGTTTCTACCCCTCCCTGGCATTGCCATGTGGATGCCCACCTCGCTGAGGTGAGATTGGCTTGTCAGCGGGTCTCCGTGCAGAACCCCGTTCTTCGGCGGTTGGGTGGCCATAGACTCCCCAAGTCTTGCTTGCAGGGCTTTGAAACCACACTGGCAGCTCTTGAGCCACGTCTCTGCGGCAGCAGATCTTGTCACAGCGTGGTCTGAGATTTGATGGATTTCCCAAGAGATCTGTGGGAAATGGAACCTGACCTTAAGAAGTGCTAAGCACGCCAAGAGCTCCAGCTGAAATCAGATGTTTGCTGCTTGATCTTCAGTGCCGTCAGCCTGGGTCAAGCTGCTCTTCACTTGCTCTTTTCTCTTTCTTACAGTCTCCCTGCAAGGCATCAACACCAGGAAGGCCTTCAAAAGCTCCACTACTCAGGACCAGAAGCTCTTCGATAGAGATTCTCTGCCAGTGCCTGTCCTTGAAACCTATGGGACCTGCAATACTCCTCCACCTCTCAACATTCTTTCCCCTTATAGGTAACACCAAGCACCTCCTTAGGCACACGTTCCCTTGCAGAGGAAGCTTCTTCCTCCCAGCCAGCTGAGGTCATTTCCCATCCCCTGCTATATTGAAGTAGCCATCTTCAATAGGAAATAGAGTTGGAGATCCACCGGGAAATCTCCATCCTTTGGATGACGTGAAACTTTGCTTTCGAGGCTGTACAAATGAGCATAGCTAGAAAATGATACGTTTGGTTACCTGCTGTCACTTTTGTGACCGCCTTGGGGCAAGGCTTGGCTTGCTCTGCATAAACATGCTAGGTGTTGTGCAGATGATGCGTTTTCCTTGTGCTTCACTGTAGCCCCGTGGCTTCTTTCCAGAAAGCCGCATTGCAAACTGCAGAGCGTGCATCTGTGTGTGGCTGTCTCCCAGGTGGCTGCAGCAGGCTCCTGTAGGCCTGGAGATGCTTCCTGTGGCCTCCCATGCCTGGCCTGAGACATCTGATGGGACCTAGGCTGTGGGAGCCGTTCTCCCGAGCGGTCCTGCTGTGCCATGTCATCCTGCACATAGTAGAAGTAAGGGGGTCAGAATACAGAGACTTAGCCCACATCCATAAATATCTTTTGAACAGGTAAAAAGTAATTACAGATAGCTGGAGGCAACTGTCTTCTGCCAGACGCAGCTGCACTGCAAAGCAGGAGAGAGTGAGTGTGTGTGTGTGTGTGTGTGTGTGTGTGTGTGTGTGTGTGTGCACGAGTTTCAAGGACGCTGCTGGTCTGATTTAGGGTTCCCGGGCTGGAGAAGATTTTTTTCACACCAAAAATCCAACACAAACAAGTGGGAGTTGGAGTGAGAGACCTGCTGCTCTCTTGGTGACTGTTCAGAGCAGCCAAGTTCTTCAGGTGCTGAAATCCAGAGTTTGTGTGAGGGCAGAAGGGATGGCAGGGGGGAGAGCTGGGCCGAGTGCTGGCTCCCGTGGGTCTGCTGCCTATTTTTAAATGGAGGACAGAGGCGAGAGCGGAGCGGCTGACCTTCTCACTGCAGACTTTTAATCTGTTGTCTGGGGCGGTGACTTTTATTTTCTTTGGGCTTCAAACAGCTGCGTGACTTGGCCCCTTCTTTGTGTGTGTTTTCTCCTCCCTGTTCTAGGGACGATGGCAAGGAGGCACTTAAATTCTACACGGATCCTTCCTATTTCTTTGACCTTTGGAAAGAGAAAATGCTCCAGGACACCAAGGATATTATGAAAGAGAAGCGGAAGCACAGGGTGAGGGAATGGGAGATCTCTGCCAACAGAAGCACGTCGGGGTGGAAAAGGAGGAGGAAAGCGTTAATGAACTGTGGGCTCCAAAGTTGCTATCCAAAATTGAGGTTTATTCTCTTAAGCTCTTTGGGGATCAATTCAGAGAAGTTTTTATCCGCTTTACTTTCATCGCCGTTAATTAAAAAGGAGACAACAAAGATACCCTTAATCTGTTTTTCCAAATGCCATCTTCTTTGTGTCGTTGGAACGGTTTAATTTGTTGTCTTCAAACACGGCGCTGATGCAGTCAGCAGAGTTGAGGCTCGTGTCCGTGTTCTCTGTGCTGGGGATGCTGCACGGGGGTCTGCTCGTCCCACTGCCCCAGCACCACGCTTTGTCAGGTGCTGTAATAAATTCTATTGGGGAAGAGTGGAAAAAAAAGGAGAAAACGTCCCTTCAGGAGCACCAGAATAAGCCATCATGTTCAATGGGGGCCATCAGGAGGCTGAGCAAAGCCATGCAAGCTGCAAACCCCGGGTGAAGCTCCTGGTTTGGTTACCAGGGGGGTTTGGACCCGTGTAAAGGGGTCCACCGTAAAAGCTTCAGTTGGAGCACACTTGATTTAGCTTCTGAGCAACCAAAGTCCTAAACGTCGAAGCAGATCCTGCTCTTCCCAAGTCAGGGTAAGAAAGGGGAGTGCTAGGACGTGTCAGAACACAGAGGACGAGGCTCGCTAAAGCGCACGTCTTCGTGGGCAGGCGCCCACGTCGCGCACCCGGAGCGCTGAGCGGCGGCGAGGTGCTGCTGAGATCTGGCAGTCTTGCCACGCAGGCCAGAAGCTGAATCGATGGGGGGAAGCGGAGCTCTCACGCTGCCCCCGGGGTGGCCGTGCCCAGGTGTCACCCTGGCGTCGTGCCGGGCTGTGCTGAGGAAGCTGGGTGGTGCCTTTTTGCTGCTCTCCCTGCTCCATCTTCTTTGTCTGGGTGGGAGCTTTCAGCCGTCGGGAAAGAGAATTGACAAATCCCGGCCCTCTCGGAGAATGTGTTTTCTTGAAACTGCTGCGGGTCTGTCCTATCCCTTCCTGTTCCCAGCGAGTTTAAAGCAGAATAAGGCTTTTGTTTGATTCCTCCTCCCTTTCCTTTCCTCCCGTAGAAAGAGAAAAAGGAGAATCCGAACCGAGGAAACGTGAACCCACGGAAAATCAAAACCCGGAAAGAAGAGTGGGAGAAGCTGAAGATGGGACAAGAATTTGTTGAGATAAAGGACAAACACGGTCCTGCTGGGTAAGCAAGTCCGGGGCTGCGCTCTGCTCCCCAGCGAGGGGATGCAGGCAGGCGCTGTTGATTGTAATGCAGTTCACCCTGCTCTGCAGCTTCTCCAGATCTGCTGCGCAGCGCGGATCGATACCGCCACTAATCAGATTCTCCAAAGTAAATCCATCTGCGGATTTAGAATTTGCTAAATAAATCAGGGAGCTACACGGCTCGAACAAGGTGGCAGGAACAGCTTCGGCGTGGAGGCTGCTCCCAGCTGCCTGCCTCGTGGGCACGGAGCACGGGCAGCTCTGGCTCCCTGCCCCATGGCAGTGCCCTCCCCGTGGCACCGAGCCTGGCGCTGAGGAGCAGGGTGGGTTCTGGGTAGCGTGGTGTGATGGCTTTGTTACATCTCACAAATGCGTCTTCACGCCCTGAAGTTGAAGCGGGGGCAGTTCCCATCCAAGTGTTCCAAGCTCAGATCTCTCTTTCGTGCTTTTGGCTTGGGAATTCATTTAACTTTTGACACCAGCTAGGCTGGAAGCAGCCTGAATTCCCCACAATGCACTTCTCGCTTGCTTGCTCCTCGCAGCTTCCTTTCATACAGGAAAAATCTCTCTTTAAATCACACTCTCCGGCTAAAAATAAAACTTGCTCTTAGTTTAATAGGAGAGCAGGTTTGGTTCCTAGCAGAGGAGTCGAGCAGCACAACAGCACCACTTTCGTGCTCCTGCTTTCTGGTGTAAATGTGTGCGTGCATTTGAATGCTCGAGGAGCAGTTCCAGCAGCTCGCCCCACGGGGAGATGAGCCCACTGCAACTGGAGCAGGAGCCATCCCTTGCTCAGCACAGCTTCAGCCTGGGATGGATGCTTGCTGCTGGGTGCTCGCTGATCATCTGTGCTCAAGCTTAATTTGCAGTGTCCTTTTAGTAGCTCTTTTCTTTTCTTTGTCACTGGTGATACCCGGTGTGATTCGGAGTCTTTCAAGTCCAAGTTGGTCAAAACGCACTCTTTTATTTTTTCTATCATCAAATGCTTCAAAAAATGCCTTTGGTTTTCTAATTGCTGGCTCAGATACATAACCATGTTCTGGTGTGTGGTAGCAGTGACCGAGCAGGAGAGTATCTAGCAAAAGAATTACACAGAGTAAACTATACGTGATTCTTCATACAGGATGCTTTGAGAAATAGAGGCTGCTTTTTTTTTTTTTTTTTTTAACTGTTGCTTTCAGGTTTTGTTTCGTGTGTCCTGTTGTGGTGGTTGATAAGGTCCCACCTAAAGGCAGGTCCAGCTGTGCTGGGGAAAGCCTTCCTGCTAGGAAACCTAATTTCTGAGCCTTGCGGGTTGATCCATCTACTTGGTTAATATCACTGCGGTCTGCTGGTGGAACTGCCGCACAGCTGCAACGCTGTAACCCTTCCAGGAGGCAATGCCCGTGTGAGCGAGGGGGAAAACGAATTGGAGATGTTACTTTGAACCCTTTAAGCACAACGCTCGCCTCCCTCTCCCAGGTACCCCTCTAACATGGTGTATCAGAACGGCAGCATCGGCTCCAACGAAAGCATGGACGTGAACTGCTACCCGCCACCGCCGCAGACTGACTCCATTGTGCCACCGCCTCCTTCGTTCCCAGATGACAGCCTGCCTCCACCCCCGGTGGAATTTAGGTAAGCCTACGGGATCCCTTCTGTCACCAGGGAGTAGTAGGTGGTGTAAAAGGATGACAGGAGACAGGCTGAGATAGCGCAGCAGAGCTTCCCGGCGGGCGCTGGATGGGAAGCGGCGTGCTCCTGTCTGGAGGGGAGGTGCAGCACGGAGCGGGGCAGGGCTGCACTCAGCACAGCTGCTCTCTGTGCTCCTCAGCCCCCGCTGTTGTTCGTGTACAGAGGGGAGAATGGATGTGGAGGAGAACTCGGGCAGAGTAGTTCTGCTTTCTAAAAGAGCAGGGTTGCACTTAATGGTCTGGCTCTATGGCATGGGTTGGATCAGTCCCTCTTTTCCAGTATGGCTCTTCAGTGTATGTAGGCTCACGGTCCTGATAGACATTTGCAAAGAAGAGTTTCTCTCACTCGTGGTTTTCTTTGCTGTTGCCATTTGCCCTGTGATTTTTGACAAATGCATGATGTGGGCGCTGAAGATGTAGATGTAATAAAATTTGAAGGACTCGAACGCACCAGCTGGCTCCTCCACAGCAGACGTTCAGGGAAGCTGCTTTGTATCAGATGAAATGGTGACTCCCAGTCACCTCCAGAGACGACAGCTATGGTCCGGCCGTGGCTTGAGACGCATAGATGGAAACGAGAGAGCAGCTTTTTGTTTTTTCTTAAAGGCAGTAACAGTGTGTCTGATAGACAGGGCTGCGTTCGCTTGTCTCCATCTTATCCAGAGGCAGCGGTGCTGCAGAAAAGCCTCTTCTGATGTGTCAGAGAGACCAAGCACTCCACTCTGCAGCATGTTCCTCTAGGGCAGAGCAGAAATGAGCTTTCAGATGAAGCTTAAGCTGCCTTATGCAGTTCCTTAGATCTCTGCCCAGCCACAGAGATCTTCCCCTCTCTGGTTTTGTTTTGGTGGTTTGTTTTTAAAGAATCCTGGGAGTGAGGTTTGATCTCCAGTGGTCTGTCACGGATCAGCGTCTGCGCGCTGCCAAAAACTGTGACATTTTTGTGGCACACGTACCGAAGCTCTTCTGCCTCACAGTGCAAGATGTCATCGGTTTAGGCCTTCCTTTGCACGCACGTAGGGTATTACACTATCTTCTGGGCAGTGTTGTTCCCTGCTGTAGCACAGCTTCCATAAATGGGAACTCGGTGTTCTCCCGAAGCTCACACTGGGTGCTCGTCCCTGCAGTCCCCGCGGTGAGCTGTGAGACGTGGTTGCTGCGCTCCAGCTCCGAGCCACAGAATCCAGTGAAGAGATCTGTTCCTAGCAGGTGTTCAGAGCATATGTTCTCCTGGCGTCCCCACCAGTCCTTGTGCCATTTATCACGGTAGATGTCCCCGCTTGGCGTGTCAGAAGTCTGACCTCAGCGTGGAGGGATTGCGGCTAGCAGTGCTGCAGGAGCTCTTAAGCCAAGAGGCTTCTCTGAGCTCAGATGTGACGCCTGGCCTCTGGCAGGGAGGTGAGATGGCTCGTGTTCTTGTCAGCCGGGGAGATGGGACAGATGATAGCCTCGCTGCCAGTCCCCAGAAGCTCTCCTTTGTTCTCGTGGTGGTGGCCAAGAGAAACCCTGCAAGAAAACTAAAACCCAAGGAGCGAGGTCTCGTGGAAACACCAGTTAAGGCTGGAAGTGAGATTTTTGTCTGGACTGCAGCAAACGCACATGATTCTCGTTAACAGTGAGACTGTACGGTCTGACCTCACAGCTAACAGCCTTATTTGTCTCTCCTTCTGTTGCAACAGCTATCCTGTAGACAACCAAAGAGGTTCTGGTTCTGGAGGGACCAAAAGATCCAGCCTGGTTAGCCCGAGCCACCCGCCACCGGCTCCTCCGATCGGATCCCCCGCCGGGGCCAGGCCGGGCTTTGCTCCCCCTCCAGCACCGCCTCCGCCACCGCCACTGATGGGAAGCACCCCTCCTCCGCCACCCCCCGCGGGCTTCCCGTCCCCAGGGACCCCACCTCCCCCCTCTCC
>NC_034430.1:1993256-1997526 GCF_002078875.1 Numida meleagris | reverse complement strand
CCTGGCCCCCCGCCTCTGTCTTCCAGTGGCCTCGATGGGCCCCCGGCGCCGCCTCCACCCTCAGACACCTCCGCCTCCAAGCCCAAGTCATCCTTGCCCGCGGTTAGCGATGCCAGGAGCGATTTGCTCTCAGCGATTCGTCAAGGTAAGATTTTGTTTCGGCACCAGCTTTCTCCGTAGCCTGTGGAAAACCCACGGTGTCCTGGGTGAGAGCGTGTGGGAGCTGGCTCACGAGCAGGGCTGTGACTGCCCCGCTGGTTGGGGTTTCTGCTGTGGGCCCTCCTTGTCTGCCCACCCGGGGGACGGCCTCGATGGCTTTATGCCTCTGCCCGCTCCTTGGAGACGGCAGCGCCGGAGCCGCCGTGGTCCAAGTTTGCAAAGTGGATTGAATGACAGTGGTGTCACCCTTCAGAGGAGCGCAGAAACGATTCAGTTCCCATTCCACATGCCCACCCAGCCTGTCTTGGCTGTCATTCACCATCGCTGTTATTCCACAGCGTGTCCAATACTTGCTGGCAGAGTACGGGCTGTCTTGCTCGCGGGATTTCATCAAAGGGATGGCTGCCTTGGAGATCTCGGTGCGACCAAAGCCTTTGAACGCTCCCCTCCGTTGCCTTCTCCCCTACAGGCTTCCAGCTCCGCAAGGTGGAGGAGCAGCGGGAGCAGGAGAAGCGGGACGTTGTGGGCAACGACGTGGCAACCATCCTGTCGCGCCGCATCGCCGTGGAGTACAGCGACTCTGAGGATGACTCTTCAGAGTTCGACGAGGACGAGTGGTCGGATTAACCACGCTCCCATCCCCTCGGTTCCCTTCCCTCCCGGGTTAACAGCTTCTTAAAAGAACCAGGTGGCCAAACCTTCCACCGTTTCCTTTTCCTCCCGTCACCAAAGATGTGCCAAGGGTTTTCAGACAACCACCAGCGTGTCTCCCCTCTCCCTCCCCTCCGGCTCTGGCCGGGCGCTGTGCTCTGCCGTTCCGTCAGGTCTCCTCGCGGGCAGCGAGGATGGCGGCGTTGGGATTTAGCTGGAGGCAGCGGAACGGTTGCTTATTTAAGAGAACTAAACCTCCAGATTCTCGATGCCACCAGGCAGAGCACATAAAACCCCTCCATCCTGAGGGATTTTTAAAGCAAAGATGGATGATCCTGTTGCGGCCGCGCGGCCTTTCAGATGAAGGACATTTTCAGCTAGTTTTCTCATTGCAACAGCAGACAGTTGATCTAGTGGCTCTTCCTTTCCAGCGAATGCTGGTAGTGCTGCAAGAAAATGGGCTTTAAATGTCTGTTCCCTGCTGCATCCCGCTGCCACATAATCAGTTTTTGGCAATAGTGCGCAGCTCTTTCCCTTCTGACCCCCCTCGATATTTCCAGACTGCCCCCCCGTGGGGCGCGCTTCTGGCTCCAGGGCTGTGGGCTGCGTCGGGTGCAATGCGAGGAGGGGCTCGTTCTCGTTTAAAGCCTTTACCTTGCTCAGAAATCTCCGGGGCTGCTTCTGCCGAGGGAGCCTCGCACAAAGGGATGGATGCAAAGCCCCGGCGGAGCGGCTGCTCGGCTTCCTGCTGCAGGGAGAGCAGAGCCACCGCCCCAGCCGGCACGGTCAGCGCTGAGCGGCGGCGGAGCCCGGCGTTGCTGATGGCTGTGCTTCGTGCTGGGAGCCTGCTTCAAAAAACAAAGCAAAAACCAGAAGTGCCTAGAGCAGGGAGGCGGTGGGGAGGGGGTTCTCCGAGCGCCGGGCCTCTCCTGGCCTGTGCAGGGCTCTGCTGCAGCCAGTTGGAAGCGATGCTTTCCTTCTGCAGAGAGCGGAGCTGGAGAACATGCTGGTGTTGCCCCAGCTTCCTCCTCCCTGCCCCCTGAGGGGGGGGGATTTCTGTGCCTGCAGATGTCTCGGCTGTGTGAGCTGAGATGCCCACGGGTTACATCAGACCTGCCCCGCGTTGTTCCCCGCGTTTTGTTATTATAGTTGATTTATCATAGTTAATTTTTAAGAAGGAGGTTTCTTCTCCTAGCTAACCCTACAGATTCCTAGGCTGCTCACTACAGGCAGGGGGAGAAAATGGAGAACTTGAACTAGCTGACCTAGGTGTTACTGCTGTTTTATATGACATAGAATATATGCATATCTCGGAAATGGAGAAGCCAATATCCCCGTGCTGCAGATGCGTTTTTTGTGGTTTAATTTCAGCATGACTGTCTCGGGGTCATGCGAGAAAGCGATTCCAAAGCCTCGTGGAGATCGTGGCTCCGGCTGTTGCTGGGTGGGACCATGAACACCAGATCTCCAACCTCTTTGCCTTTCTGATTGTGAAGCATTTCGCCAGCCTGTGCCTGTTGTTCCCTCTCCGGCTCGCCTCGTTTAATGATGTTGCTGATGGCTGGGATGCCAGGCCCAGCCTGAGGCTGTTAGGTGGCTGAAAATCCTTCTTGGGGCTTTGATTGATGATTTCAGCGTGTGCCATCGAGTTCTTACTCATTTCTCGGGTGTGTGTTGGTGCATTTTTAATCTGTGACCGAGCAGACGAGGGCCTGGAGGAGGGGCTGTGCTGGGGCCGGGGTCGGGCTGAGATCCTGCTGGGCCCCGAGCCCCGTCGGGAGGGATCCACCAGGCTCTGCACCATCACACTGCTGTCAGCGCGTCGGCTGCGCGGAGCGGGATGCGAAGGACAGAGCCAGGCGTCCCGGCGGGCTGGGAACATCTGAGCAGCGCTCGTTCCAGGTTCTGGAAGAGGGAACAAACCCCTCGAGTGCCAGCGAGCCGTCGCGCGGCGGAGGGACTTGGAAATGCAAAGTGATTAGTGCTGCAAGCTGGGTGAGGGGCTGCGGGAGGATCGCTGCCTGTGTTTTTCTGCTCCTTCTGTAAGCGTCCTCCTCTGGCTTCTCTTGGAGACAGGTTCCTGGGGAAGACAGACCTCTGAGCTAACCCGGGCTGACAGCATTATCACGCAGGGAAGCGCGGAGCTCACAAATGCCAAACCTGGGTTAATTTTAAATTGCCTTGGGTAGGCTTGGCCCCCCGTTGGGAAAGGGGAGCAAGTGTTTGTGTCGCGTGAGATCCAGAGGAGTGCCATGCTCCATGTGGGGCAGGGACGGCGTGTGGGGCAGGGACGGTGTGTGGGGCAGGGCTGTGCCTCGGGGCGCTGGGGATGCAGTTGCCCCACTCGTATGGCCGAGGATGCTGTGTGGGTGAGCGGTGCGGCTCCCACTGCCTCGCCTGCCCTGCAGCCCTGCTGGCAGCAGGATGGATGCTGCTCTGGCTGTGCTAAGCCTGCTTTTAGCCGCAGCTGCTTGCGGAACCGCTGGATCCCAAGCAGGGGGGTTGCGGATGTGACCAAACTGAGCGTGGAGATCCCTGAGGAACACGGGGTGCGAGGTGACCGTCTGCGAGCGGCGCTGCAGAATGGCAGGGCGCCGGGCCACCGAGCGGGCCTCAGCTTTCTGAACCCAGCAGGGGAGGAGGAGAGGTGCCAGAAACAACCTTAGCAAAGCAGAGCAGCTGTGCGGTGCTGCAGGGCCCGGGCCCCGTGCTCTCCTCCTGCCATCTTCGCTGCTTGCCGCGGTGGCCCCGCGTCGGGTTGAGCAGGGAGCATGAGAGCTGGCAGCTGCGGGCCTCCCCTCTCCACCTGCCCCTGTGGGTGTCTGCGTGGAGCCAGGGCGACCGCTCCTCCCCATGCTGCCCTCCTCCCCGTGCTGCCCTCCTCCCCGTGCTGCCCTCCTCCCCTGCCATCTTTGCCCGCAGTGCTTGGCTGCCGCTGCCCGCAGCCGCTCCCCCCCCCTCCTTTGCACACAGGGATGGCCGCGGCACGGCTCCCCGGGCTCAGCCCGGAGCCTCGTCTGCAGCCGGTGACCTTCACCGCTTTCTCCTCTCCTCATCAGCCCCAGCCCGGATGGAGGGCAGGGGCTCGGGGAGGCCCCCGTGGCCGAGGAGCCGCGCTGCCATTTCAGGGAGCGGGTATTTCGGGCCGTGAGCTCGTGGCCCTGGCTCAGCTCGTGGCCCTGGCTGGGCTCGTGGTGCTGCGTGGTTGCGGGGCTGCTGCTTCCCCTCCTTTTTTCCCTTTTAAACAAAGCCTCGAAGCGGATGCGGTGGGTTTTATTACTGTATTAACGTTCATTTAAATCCGTGTCAGAAACTAACTAACTCCTTTTTCTTCCTGCTTAGGCGAGCTGTAACCCTTCCAAAGTGCCTTATGTTTCCTCTCTGATACCGATGTATTTATGAGAACTACTCCGCGTGTATGGCAGGGCGCGTTGCAGAGCGGGGCGGCGTGGGCCGGTGC
>NC_034430.1:1985893-1987930 GCF_002078875.1 Numida meleagris | reverse complement strand
GGCACCAGAGGGCAGCGCTGCGCCCCTGGAATTGCCCCAAAAGAGAAATAATAGACCCAAAAAATAAAGAGATGAATGAGCGGGGGGGGGGGGGGGTGTCCTTCCCCTCTCCCCAGAAAATTAGAAAAAACCTTTTAAATTTTTTGGGGCAAAAAAAAAAGGGGGGGCCCCCCCCCCCCCCCCCCCCCCCCCGGAAAAAATAACACATCATAAAGAGTTGTAAAGGAAATACGAGGCTCACTGCCCCCCCCCACCCCCCAGTCTCCCTCGTGCACGTGAAATTACAAGGGTCTATTTTGGATAAAAACACATTTTCTCGCACGTGGAGAAAACGGAGGGAGGGGATGTGCACAAAAGGACGGGGATGGGGGGAGCTGCTGCCATGGGGGGGGAGGGGAAAAGCAAAAGCCACCCCCAGCAAAATCAATGAGTGAGATGGGCGGGGGGGCGGGGTAGGACAGCTGTGACCGGGGGACAGGACAGGACAGGACAGGACAGGACAGGAGAGCTGCTGGGTGACAGTGGGATGTCACCAGGTGACAACCGGACACCACCGGGAGACAGTGACACACCAGTGGGTGACAGCCAGGTGTCACCGGGTACAACGTGATGTCACCGTGTGACAACCAGGTGTCAGCGGGTGACAGTCGGATGTGACCAGGTGACAGCCAGGTGTTGCTGGGCGACAACCAGACAACGCCGGGTGACAATGACACACCGCTGGGTGACAACCAGGTGCCACCAGGTGAGAACCAGCCATCATCGGGTGACAACCAGATGCGACTGGGGACAGCAACACCTCGCCAGGTGACAATCAGCTGTCACTGGGTGACAACCAGGTGTGTCCAGGTGACAATCAGGAATCAGCGAGTGACAGACGTCAGCGGGTGACAATAACACATCACTGCGTACAACCAGATGTCACCGGGGGACAACCAACCATCAGCAGGTGACAGCCAGATGTCACCGGGTGACAACCAGCCAACATCAAGTGACAGTCAGATGTCACCGGGTAACAACCAGCCATCAGCAGGTGACAAGCAGGTGTGACAACCAGACATCACCAGGTGACAAATGGATGGCATTAGGTGACAATAACACGTCACCGGGCAACAACCGGGTGTCACAGAGCGACAAGCAGCCAACATCAGGTGACCATCGGATGTGACTGGGTGACAGACAGATGTTGATGGGTGACAACCAGGAATCAGTGAGTGACAAACAGACGTCACCGGGTGACAATAAGACACCGCTGCGTACGGGCAGATGCCACCAGGTGACAACCAGACGTCACTGGACAACAACCAGGTGTCACCGGGTGACAATCAGCCACCATCGTCGGGTGACAACGAGACGTGACACCCCCACCCCAAAAATGAGGAGGGAAGGTTATGGGGATGAGAGCCCCACTGCACGGGTCTGACCCCGCACCCTCAGCACCCTTAGATGGGGGGGGGGAGGGGGGGGCTGCGGGGAGCTCAGCGCCTCCTCCCACCAGCAGGAGCTGGGATGTAGAGCCCCCCGCCCTCGCTGCAGGGCGCACACTGGGCCTCGTCTGTCTCAGTGCTGGGGGGGGGGGTCCCCGCGTCCCCGCGCTCAGGGAGGTGACAGCAGCCCCAGTGTGAGTGTGTGGCTGTGTCGGGGGTACCCGCCCCCCCCCGCCCCGAGCTTTGCTCTGTTCCCTTAAAAGTGATGGGGCCAAGGGGAACCCCCCCCCCCTCCACTCCGCCCGATGCTCCCGGGGTGTCCCCTTGACGGACCCCTCCTCTCGCTCCCCCTCCCCGAGATGCCACCTCCCCACGTGCCCGCGGCCGCTCCGACGCCTGGAATTGAGACCCGCTGCCCCCCAGGACGCGCGGGGGGGAGGGGGGGGGGCTATGGGGCACGGGGCCCCGCACCCGGAGGGGACGAGCTGCCCTAATTAGCGCTGTGATCATTAACCCTGCCTTCCCCGCGCTGCTGCTGTGCCCGTGCGTTGCCCCCGCGCTTTGTGTTGCGGCCAAGCAAAATGCAACCGACCCGAGCACCCCCCCCGCT